>NW_019154119.1:2503150-2526010 GCF_002288905.1 Enhydra lutris kenyoni | reverse complement strand
TCTGCCTGTGCTTGCTCTCTCTCCCTCTCTCTCTCTGACAAATAAATAAATAAAATCTTAAAAAAAAAAAAAATTTAAAGTGTAACTTTTTTTTTTTTTTTAAAGATTTTATTTATTATTAGAGAGAGAGAGAGAGAGCGAGCATGAGCACAGGCAGACAGAGTGGTAGGCAGAGGCAGAGGGAGAAGCAGGCTCCCTGATGAGCAAGGAGCCCGATGTGGGACTCGATCCCAGGACGCTGGGATCATGACCCGAGCCGAAGGCAGCCGCTTAACCAACTGAGCCACCCAGGCGTCCCTAAAGTGTAACTTTAATATTATAAACATTTTATTGTATCTATGCATTAATTCTTTACATATGCTAAAATGGAATCAGACGTTGATTTTTTTTAGCATAATTTTCCCAATTAATAGTACAATGAAGTAATAGATATCTTCATTTCATGTATAACTCTTACTGTGCCATCATGATGGAGGCCATTGTGCAAGCTTAATGGAGCTCCTCAGTTCTTGTCAAGACCCATCAAATTATTCTCTTTTAAAGCACCTGTTAATGTCATCATCTGGGACGGGTTTTCTCTTTTTCCAGTTGTTTACCTGGTCTCACCCTTATTTGTCAGAGGCTCACTCGGGGCTCAGGCAGTATTGCACAGGTTCTTTCATCAGCTTGAACTCCTGTGTATTGGCAAGTTTTCCAGTTTGACTTCGTGTTGACTCTACTGTGTGCTGTGTGAAGTATGAGACGGTCGCTGAGGGAGATCAGCTGGCAGTGAGAGGAGTGAACTCAGAGAGGGGAGGGACCTGAGTGGGAATTTTGCTCATGAGTGGTCAGTTCTTTAGAAGTCACTTTCTGGTTTGATGACTTGTGCTTTGCCACTAAGCCTTTCAGCTGTAGGAACAGAGATCAGGAGGCTTCTACTGCACAGTGTGTTTCATCATTCCATCAACTGTATTTAACAGGTTTACTTTATTGGAAAACTTAAAATCGAATTATGTGTTGATATTTTTGAAGGTTTGGAGCAAAGCTTGGCTAAGAAATTAGGTGACAAAAGAGTATCGTAGCCTGCTACCACACTAGACACTGGCTATCAAGAATTTTGCCATGTTTGTCAATTAATGGCTAGATGAAAAATAAGTAAGCCATTTCTGTAATGGACTTAATTTTATTCAAATATTATTCTAGAATATTAACTTCAGTGCTTTCCTGATTCACCATAGAGAGAAATGGTGCTCATAGCATCATTTCCAGGTAGTTCTTCCTGTAGAAGTGACCATTTCATTCATGTATTTCCTGAAGGCTGCCCTCGGAGCTGGCTTCTCGGACAAGACCCCTGCTCACACTGTCACCATGGCCTGCATCTCTGCCAACCAAGCCATGACCACAGGTATGTTTACTTGAAAACAGAAGGTACCTGTTAATTCTCCTTGATTTTTTTTTTTTAAGATTTACTTATTTATTTTAGAGAGAGAACACATGGCAGGTAGGGGCGGAGGGAGAGGGGGATTCTCAAGTAGACGCCACGCCGAGCGTGGAGCCTGATGCAGAGCTCGATTCCAAGACTCTGAGATCACAACCTGAGCAGAAACCCAAGAGTTGGACACCCGACTGACTGTGCCACAGACACCCCATAGAAAAGTACTCTTAACAGATCTCTAAATTTGTCTTTTTTTTTTTTTAAGAAAAATAAGGTTACATCGAACATTTTTGATTTTTGACAGTAGTTCTTAGCTTTTTTCTTTCTCTCTGTACTTGAGGGACACAGCCATTCCTGTAGTTACTCCATCAGTAATGTGGCTGGCCACAGTAGGGATTATCAACTAGAAAAGTATGTCTCTAGGAGGGTGCTTCTGAATTTAAGGCATAAACAATTTATAACCTGCTAGGTTTTAAAGTTAGGTGATTCTAATGTGATGCTCTCCCATGAAGATTGTGGCATCAGTGATAAGTCACTGCTGTAATACAGCTCTTTCCTCCACTCTCTTCTCACACCTGTGGCATTTTTATAATTAGTTACAAATTCCCCTAACAGACCTTAGCAAAATCCTGGGACATTTTGCAGCTTTGGCCATTATTATGAAAATTGAGGAAACCTGAAAGATGTCATCATTGTGACATCTTAATAGCATTCTTAATAACAATGGCATTCTTAATAACATGAAGACCAGCTTGGGCATCCTGCCTCATGACTGGCTCAGAATGATACCAGAAGCAGTGATTGGGGGCAGTCACTATTCTGTGAACCCTGTGACAACTTCTGGATAGAGCAACAGAATACTTGCCAGTGGTCATAAAGATGAAGGGGGCTGCCTTACATCTTCACAGCCAGACTTTCTCAAGCTTATAGCAGAAATTCCCATTGTAGGGGGAAAAAATCTTTCTGAAAACTGAAGCTGGGAGTTTATAAAATCTTCAGAATGTTCTAGTATAGAATATAATTTGTTTGAGGGTTGGTCCCATGGATATTTCCAGAAGCTCATGTCCATGTGGCCTGAATGAAACTTGTTTTCTCTAATGCAGTGAATATAGTTTTAGTCATTCAAAAAAATTATCTTAATCCCTTTCAAAAGGTGAGAAACAGGGCATCTGGGTGGCTCAGTCGGTTAAGCTTCCAACTCTTGGTTTCAGCTCAGGTCATGAGCTTTGGGTTGTGGAATTGAGCCCCAGGTCAGGCTCCATGCTCAGTGGGAGTCTGCTGAAGAGTCTCTGTCTCTCTCCTCTCCTCCCCCTGCTTACGTGCAAACGCACGCTCTCTCTCAAATAAAAAAAAACTTAAAAAAAGGGAAAAGATGAAAAGTTTAATTACAGATGTTATATAATGATAACTGTCATACAATTTTTTGATGAAGAAGTTTAAATTATCAGTGCTCTGTTAATTTCTACAAAAGATGTTCATCTGTGTGTCATCTGTGCCCTGTAGGTATTGGCTTGATCGCTTCTGGGCAGTATGATGTGGTCGTGGCAGGTGGTGTAGAGTTAATGTCTGACATCCCTATTCGTCATTCAAGGAAAATGAGGAATATGATACTTGAGCTCAATAAGGCCAAGACTCTGGGTCAGCGACTGTCTTTAATTTCAAAATTCAGATTGAATTTCCTATCACCTGAGGTAAGATTGTGAACTCTTATATGAACCTGTGTTTTTCTAAAGCATCCCACTGCAAAGATTTAGAATTAGGTAAGACAGCTTGGGGTCGATTATGCTCTAGTAGTTGTAGATTCTGTTAATTATAGGGTAGGGGAAATTATTTGCTCAAGATTAAAAAAAAAAGAAAAGACTGTGGTTAGAACATTTGAATTTGTGAGCCCTCCTCAGAGATGCCTTGCTCACAAAAAGCTTCTCCCATCTTGGAGAACTTGACTGAGTTCCCCAGACAACCCGAGGTGTGGCGGAATGTGTGGTAATGGCATACCTGATCCTCTGTGGCTCCTTTCCCAGCTCCCCGCAGTGGCTGAGTTCTCCACCAGTGAGACCATGGGTCACTCTGCGGACCGGCTGGCCGCTGCCTTCGCTGTCTCTCGACTGGACCAGGATGAGTATGCGCTGCGCTCGCACAGCCTGGCCAAGAAGGCGCAGGATGAAGGCCTCCTGTCTGATGTTGTACCCTTCAAAGTGCCAGGTCAGATGGTTTGCTCAGCTTTGTGAAGGAGAATGCTTTGTGCCACTTGTTGGGGAGTTCCGAGTTGTTTCTCAAACTGCAAAAGCCGCAAATGACTTTTCAAATAAGTATATTGGTTCTGTTTGCAGAATAGTCACTCTTTTTTTTTTTTTTTTAAGATTTTATTTATTTGTCAGAGAGAGAGGGAGGGAGAGCGAGCACAGGCAGACAGAATTGCAGGCAGAGGCAGAGGGAGAAGCAGGCTCCCCGCCAAGTAAGGAGTCCGATGTGGGACTCGATCCCAGGACGCTGGGATCATGACCTGAGCCGAAGTGAGCTGCTTAACCAACTGAGCCACCCAGGCGTCCCCAGAATAGTCACTATTTATTTATTTATTTATTTATTTATTTATTTATTTATTTATTTTTATTTATTTATTTATTTATTTATTTGACAGAGAGAGAGAGATCACAAGTAGACAGAGAGGCAGGCAGAGAGAGAGAGGGAAGCAAGCTCCCTGCTGAGCAGAGAGCCTGATGCGGGACTCTATCCCAGGACCCTGAGATCATGACCTGAGCCGAAGGCAGTGGCTTAACCCACTGAGCCACCCAGGCGCCCCAGAATAGTCACTCTTAAAAACAGACTCAAGTTTAATTTACGTTGTAACAGTAGGTCAACATTTCAAAAAGTGAAGTTTTTCTAGGAGTTGCTTTTAGGTCTTCCTGCTGTATTTTAGTTTTTTTGTATATACCTGTTTTAAAAACTTCATTCATGTGATTTCGGTATAAAATAGCCAAATGTGAATGAGTATCTTAAGGAAGTAAGGTATCCTTCTTTTATTAGACCATTTAGATGATTTCCCAGATGTCCTAAGGGTATAATTTAGGGGTGCCTGCCTGGCTCAGTTGATAGAGCATGTGACTCTTGATCTCAGGGCTTTAGGTTCGAGCCTCTTATTGGGCATAGAGATTAGTTAAAAAGAATAAAATCTAAAAAAAAAAAAAAAAAAGTATAGTTTTAAATTTGGTATCTCGATGACTGTAACAGACATTTTAGTAAATAGGTGTGGTTTACATTTCATTTTTCATAGTTTTTAGAACATATTTCTCTAGCAAAGTTAGAGAAAGCTTGTAGTTCCCCAGAATTAAAAGCTTATGTTTTTACAGGAAGAGAAACAGTTACCAAAGATAATGGCATTCGTCCTTCCTCTCTGGAGCAGATGGCCAAACTAAAACCTGCATTCATCAAGCCCTATGGCACAGTGACAGCTGCAAATTCTTCTTTCCTGGTAACTGTGTGCTCTGTGTGTTTACTAGTGACTTTCCTATTTGTGGACTCTAAATAGAAAAACCTAAAGTAGATCAATTTTATGTATCATGAATAGAGGCGTAAAAATATAGTTATTCATTATAAAGATATTAAAATGGAATCATTAAAAAAAAAATTAGAATCCTAGTTTTAAGGCCCCTGGAGCCACCTGATCCAGTCACCATAATGATGCAAAAAGCTCTCTTTCAGTCATTTAAAGACTCAGAAGACTGCTGAGCTACGCCAGGCAGTGGGGTTAGCAAGTCACTTACAGTGACTGTAGTGCGGCGAGAAGGTGCGGTGGCGGCTGTGAGCGTTGGTTAACGGAGAGGACACACAGGAGTCCAAGAGGCTCCTCGGAGGAGCTGGCATTTGAGCAGCAAATCTTGAAGGGTACAAGACAATTCAAGAATTCATTAAATACATTCTAGGCAAAGGGAATGGCAAGGGGGTATGAGAGCAAGGGTTTCTTTCAGGAAAAACTTGGCTAGAACATAGGATATGAGTTTGAGGTGTGGTATAAGACGTGCAAAGTAGGCAGGGAAAGTGACGAGATAACCCCTTCCAGCTCTGATTGTTAGGAAATGATGCTTTCAGGCGCCTAGGTGGCACAGTTGGTTAAGTGCTGACTCTTAGTTTCAGCTCAGGTCCTGATCTCAGGGTCGTAGGATTGAGTCCTGCATCAGGGTCTGTGCTCATTACAAAGTCTGCTTGAGATTCTCTCTCTTCCTCTCCCTATACCCCTCCCCCCATGCTTGCATGGTATCTGTGATCTCTCTCTCTAATGAATCTTTAAAAAAGGGGCGCCTGGGTAGCTCAGTGGGTTAAAGCCTCTGCCTTCGGCTCGGGTTATGATCCCAGGGTCCAAGGATCGGGCCCCGCATCAGGCTCTCTGTCAGCGAGGAGCCTGCTTCCTCCTCTCTTTGCCTGCCTCTCTGCCTACTTGTGATCTCTGTCTGTCAAATAAATAAAAATCTTAAAAAAAAAAAATTAAAACTATTAAAAAAAATGATGCTTTCTACTGGCCCTCAAGCTATTTTCCTGTAAGTGGTTTCTATAAGCATCTTCCTATAAACATATGGAATACATGTTTACCCTCATTTTTTGTTGTCATGGTTGTTTTGCTTATCAGCATATAGCTTTATATCCTTCCTTGTTTTTTGGCTCCTCAGTTAAACCTCCCTATGGATTCTGTTTCTGCTCATAGGATGTGGTTTCTCTTCTCCTACCACCTTGGGGTATGACTTTCTAAATATAGTCCGGCTGGTCAGTGTTTCTTTTACAGTGTATCTTCCCTACCTGGACACAAAGTCTGGAAGCATGGGAACGTGTTGACATTTTGGTGGTGTTAAGTGACTGCTGAATGCCCACTCTCGGGCTAGGGGAAAGGTGCCTGGAGTGGTTCCAGTAGGATGGTGCACCAGCCCGTTAAGCCTGAGTGGTGAAGGACTGATAAGATAATCATTTCCAAAACCAAACTGAATGATAGGGCCATATGGGCTGGGCTCTCCTCTTGCCAGATCCGAATTCCCTTGTTCACTTCCGGGTGTGCAAACGGTGCAGGTTTATTCACTGAAAGTCAGAAACACAAACCATCAGAGGCAGCACATCGCAGTTAACATGGGTTATGGGAAATATGTTAATGCCCCACATTCCTTGCAGCTTTGCCCAGGGCCTCATTATATCAATGTAATGTCCGTAAACCATTTATTGTGTATAGTTCTCTGTATTTCCAGGCTTTATGGCCCCTGTCTTGTGGTAGCTCCTTAGTTTCTTCAGAGTTACTAAGTTATAAAAATATTATAGAATGTGGTAGAAATTGTTTTGATATTACAGACTCTGAAATGGTAAATTTTTTTATTTTTTTTTTTTTGAACTCTTTTCTTTTGCAGTCATGATGAAGGGCTTTTTTTCAATGGTAGCTCTTTATCTCTGAACTTCGTGATTGTCAGTTGGGAAAAAGCATGTGAGGTGTGTCCAAGGAGGGAAGACCATGGTTCTGATGTTCTCACCTGTTTCTTCCATATCACCTCGAAGTCTGTGTTTCCTTCTGGAGGCAGGAGGCAGCTTCAAAATAGTCAATAAAATGTAAAAACAAGCAAATAAATGAGAGATTGTTTTAATTCATAAGATTTCTTATATTCTGTGCCAAAATAAGAAATCTTTTAGCTTAAGTTTAGTATATATACATATTTCTTTTTTTTTTTTTAATATTTTATTTATTTATTTGATAGAGATTACAAATAGTCAGAGAGGCAGGCAGGGAGAGAGGAGGAAGCAGGCTCCCTGCTGAGCAGAGAGCCTGATGCGGGGCTCGATCCCAGGACCCTGAGACCATGACCTGAGCTGAAGGCAGAGGCTTTAACCCACTGAGCCACCCAGGCACCCCGATACATATTTCTAAAGTTACCAGTTCTCTTTGTCCATTTTGATAATGTGGTACCTTTGAACAGGTTCGTCTACCCTTGTCCTTGAAAAACGGGTCAGTGTGGGTTTGAATTGTGAATTAATGATGGCTAAAATAGAAAGAAAGTTTGTTACATAAAATCTCTGCATGAGTGTGATTAGTTGGGAGATTTAGGAACATGACATAGAAGATGGTTGTACAGAGACTTCCAGAAAGGCTGAAGCATTTAACATTATTGTTCTGCTCAACACTTCAGACTGATGGTGCATCTGCAATGCTGATTATGGCAGAGGAAAAAGCTCTGGCTTTGGGTTATAAGCCGAAGGCATATTTGAGGTAAGGTACATGTTCAAATAAATTGCCTCAATTTCTTTATTTTATTACTGGAGCTAACCCCTCTGTTTTTCACCTAGGGATTTCGTATATGTGTCTCAGGATCCAAAAGATCAACTTTTACTTGGGTAGGTAGCAGTGTATATCCTTGGGCTATAATTGAAAGTATTTGATTATCCACGTTTGTTATATAGATTTTAAAGTACATTAAGAACAAACTGAGGGTTGCTGGAGGGAGGCGGGTGGGGGGATGGGCTAGACAGGTGATGGGGATCAAGGAGGGCACATGTGATGAGCACAAGGGGTTATATGTAAGTCATGAAGTGCTGAATTCTCCAGAAATCAATATTGCACTATATGTTAATTAACAAGATTTAAATCAAAATAATTAAAAGAAAATAAAGTACATTGAGTTCTGAGTTCATAATTGTTTTGTGTGTTGGATTTTTTTTTTGGTGTGTGTCTGTGAGTGGGTGTGTGTGTGTGTGTGTTGGATTAAAAGGATTAAAAATAATCCTTTATGTGTTCTTTTTTTCATTAAGATGTCTTAAGCATTTCTTCATATTGCTACACAGTCTTTGTAGTAGCCTTTTGTAAAAGCCTCCTAATATTTACATTGTGTCCCCCAGCCTCACTGCTCTCCCCTCACTGGCCTCCATCATGTCCTTCAAACTAGGCTTACTCTTCCCTGTGCTCTGCCCTTTGCACTGTGTGTTTTTCTGGTTCTTCATGTTGTTTGTCCTTCTCTTTCATTGTTTGTTTATTAACTGTATCCCTGACTCTAGCATATACACTTAATACTTGTACAGTAGAATCAGTGAATGAGTGAAGGGCATTATAATACCTTACGTTAAACTCAGCTTGGGGAATAAGGAGTTCTTAGGTGGAAAATTAAATTCTTAACGTATTACTTATTTTTTCTTTTTAGACCAACATATGCTACTCCAAAAGTTCTGGAAAAGGCAGGATTGACTATGAATGATATTGATGCTTTTGAATTTCATGAGGCATTCTCAGTAAGTCACTTAAAAGATACATATCAAAGGACTGTAACCATAAAAAATGTAATCGTGTTTGTGTGGGAAATGAGGTGTGGCTTAGGATGCGAGTGAAACACGAGGAGAGCTTTATATTTGAAGTACCGACTGCACTGTTGGAAGAGGTGTAAGAGGAGGGAATCCAATGGTACAGTTTGAAAACAACCTTTTGAGGCAGTCTCTTAGAGGCCCTTGAAAAGTAGCAAAATGTTTCCTTAGGAAAATTTTATGAAAAACTGCTTTAAAGATTTGCTCAACTTTAATGGCAAGGGACATTAATAACAAGGTGTTTTCCCTTGTAGGGACAGATTTTGGCTAATTTTAAAGCCATGGATTCTGATTGGTTTGCACAAAACTACATGGGTAGAAAAACCAAGGTAAGCGTTTGATTAAAATTAGGCTTGAACTTCCAGGGCACTGTAGTATTTGGAGTTTAGTTGGCTGCTAATAAAAATATGAAAGGGAAGGCTTCTCCTGATGAAGAATTTTAAATTTCATTAAATGTATTTATTTCTTAGTTGAAAAATAGTTCTTGGAAATCTTTAGAAAAAATGGAAGTAAAATTCTAGGTTGTCTTTTGTTCTTCCAGTTCTGATGTTAGATGAAAAATAAATGGTCTGTGGCTTTCAGAATTGACCTAGAATTTCCTTCTTTATAGTAAAATAGTATGTGATGTTATTTAAGTTGGGCATGTTCTCAGTCTCTGTTACCTTCCTGTTGGTAAGAGCCCGGCCTGATTCTTAAGTTAACTCCTCATTATATTTGTGTCGGTTCTGTGGGAGCCAGGTTGGGTCCCCTCCCCTGGAGAAGTTTAACAACTGGGGTGGATCGCTGTCCCTGGGACACCCATTTGGAGCCACTGGCTGCCGGTTGGTCATGGCGGCTGCCAACAGACTGCGGAAGGACGGAGGCCAGTATGGCTTAGTGACTGCCTGTGCGGCTGGCGGGCAGGTACGTCTCAGCAGCTCCACAGGTGCTTCTGGAAAGACATTTTCTTGGAAACAACAAGCTCATCTGACAGTGTTTCACTTAACTTTGAAACATCCTTAGAACAGTATTTCTGATGACAGATGACCAGGAAAAAAACAGCCTCTTTTGAGGGGAAGAGGGTGCAACTTTAATTCTGATAGTATTTTGGAAGGAAATTGGTTTTTAAACCCAAGCTATTTCTATTCCTAAAATAATGTTTATATTAGTGATTTAAGATTTTATTTATTTATTTGAGGCGGGGTGCAGGGAGGAGCAGAGGGAGAGGGAGAGAGAATCCTAAGCAGACTCTACGCTGAGCACGGAGCCTGACGTGGGACTCGATCTCATGACTGAGATCAGGACCTGAGCCAAAATCAAGAGTCGGATGCTTAACTGACTGAGGCAACCAGGAGCCCTTATATTTTTTATTTTTAAAAGGAATACATCGTCATTATAGAAAGTACAAAAAGTATATAGAAAAGAATTAGAATCACCTATAATCCCCTCAACAGACACTATCATTAACATTTTGATATATTTTCTTCTTTTATAATAAAATTTACTCATTTATCTAGTCACCATGAGACCTTATCTATAAAATCTCTCCAAGAAGTAAATTATCTTTCTTGAAAACTGAACTATATCTTAATTGGAGAATTTATTTACGTCTGGATAACTTATTGCTGTTTATTTGGGGGGAATTTGTATTCTCTGGATTTCTTTCATTGGCCTTACTTGCACTGCAGACACAGCTTACTACCTGCTGCAGCATTTCACTCTGGGAATAAAATCCAGAGGGAGGGCAGGCTAATTATCATCTTTTTTTTTTCCCCCAACCCTGATGGAAACAGATTTTGGTTTTCATCCAGATTACAGAAACTTTCTGTTGCTAATCAAGATGAGTCGATAAGATATGTAAAAGTTTAAATATCTTAAACTTAAAAACCTTTATTTATGGCTTGCCTCAGAAACTTTGAAGAAATAAGAGGTCAGTTATTTGTAGGTTGGAGCATTTCAGACTTCATGATGAAAAGCACTTTTTTGTCTGTGTAGCTTCAGCCACAGGAAACCATGGTCAGGACTGGAGTCCTCCCTCCTATCTTTCTGTGCCAGGCTTAATGGGGAGAGATAACCAGTGCATGGTACTGTGCAGAGTGGGTGGTCCGCATAGGTCAGTGTCCTGTGGTTTTGAGTGTGTGTTCCCTGATAGTTCTTTGAGCACACAGAGTGTAGCACAATCCTGGATGCTTTTATGGAGGAACGAAGAATACCACCCAGTACCTTTCTTCTAGAAATTTATAGTATGGTGACAGAGAGAGGAGATGATGTACCTTAGAAAGTAGATTAAACTTGGCATTGTTTCATCAAGAGCCGAATGCCTGCTACCAACACAATGAGGCGGTTAGCGGAGGAATTGGGCATTTTTGATTCAGAGTAGGGTTTCTCAGCTTTGGCTCTGTTAACATTTTGGGCCAGATAATTCTTGGGGAGGGGTGGGTTGTATTCTGTGTTGTAGGATGGGTTTTTTGTTTGTTTTGTTTTAAGATTTACTGATATATTTTTAGAGTGCAAGAGCGAGCGGGGGGGGCGGGGGGCAGAGGGAGAGAGAGAGAGGCAGACTCCCCAGCAAGTGCAGAGCCTGATGCAGGGCTCCATCTCACTACCCTGAGATCATGACCTGAGCTGAAGTCAAGACTTGTTGGGCGCTCAAGTGACTGAGCTAGCCGGGCGCCCTGGGTTGTAGGATGTTTAGCATGATCTCCACCTGCTAGATGCTAGGAGCAACACTCCCCCTTCCGCACATTCGGTCACACAGTGTTTGAAAGGCAGAGCAGGGATCAAACTCTATAGCCTGCACTTTTCCCATTGTTCTCTTTTGCCTCGGGACTGGCTGGAGTTTTCATCTTCTTTTGCTCTAATTGAACTCTTTGTTTCCCTTTTCAGGGCCATGCTATGATTGTGGAAGCTTATCCAAAATAATAGATAATGAAGAGGTGACCTGGAGTTTCCGTGCACACTCGCACTAGGCAATGCCATTCCAATGCATTACTAAATGACATCCATAGTTCCTAGCTCCTCTTAGGAAAACACAGTCTGTGGCCTTCTGTTAAATACTTCACAATGAAGCCTTGCCTGCACTCTGAGTTTTCCGGTTATCATGGCTTACTGCTCTTTCAGGGATTTCTTAGTCACCAGAGTCACACAGTGATAACGTTTAAGCAATTATTTTTCGTCTCTATTTTCATTAAATACTAAGAGTGGTTGCAATTTGGGAAAGAGGTTGGCTGAGATTTGGAATCATCTTTGTAACATTTGCAAATTACACTCTTTCCTGTTTGTGACCTAAAGATGAGTGTTTTCTATAAATTACAAACCAATGTGCCTTAAAAAATTATGGAAAGATAATTCAGAGTTAAATGTTACTGACAACTTACAGTAAATGTTTAGATGTATAAGTACCCTGTTAACCTTAATAAACTGAGAAAATATTGAACAGTTTGCCTTTTTTTTTACTGGAGGTAAAGGGTGGTTCTCTGGGCTTGGGGGCAGATTTGTTTTTACTCATTTGTTAACTTGTCACAGTCTTAGTCAACTACGAGACTGCAAGGAATGTAAAGAGGGTGCTACTTTATTGTTTTTTTTTTCAAAGATTTTATTTATTTGACAGAGAGAGAGAGAGAGATCACAGGTAGGCAGAGAGGCAGGCAGAGAGGGGGAAGCAGACTCCCCACTGAGCAGAGAGCCCAATGCAGGGCTCAATCCTGGGACCCTGAAACCATGACCCAACCCAAAGGCAGACACCCAACAACTGAGCCACCCAGGCACCCCAGTGTCCTACTTTAGAATAACACCTTTTTCCCCATTGCTCCATGGTAGTAAATTTATTTCAATGGGGATGTCTCTGTTTGCCAGGATTTAAGTAAAGTGTAAAGAAATTTTAAAATTAAAAAATTAAAACTCTGTTTTTATTATGCACTAAATATGTACTAGTGCTTTGAAGAAGCTCAGGTCTCTCAGTTGTGGCCATTTTTGTGGATGTTGCTTACATCTATGAAGGTCACTGGCAGTCAGATCCTCCTCTAGTTCAGGACAGATTGCTCAAAGAAGGGAAGCACTAACCACTTAACAGGGTATTTAAGACTCCCAGCATCATTTCCCTATGATTTCATTGGTAAATTCAACATAATGGGAGTTTTTAATCCTGAAAACCAATATATTTACATAGATATAACAAAATTCAACTCTAGATAATTATGAAAGGTAAAAAAAAAAAACCTTAAAATTTTAGGGAAAAAATAGGATTTTTAGAATAAATAAGAAAAATACTACCATGGCCTTAGGTTGGGAAGAGAGGGAGGTTTCTTAAGATATTTAAAGTTCTAATCATGAAGGAATTGATCTATAAATTTATGTTGAAATAAGAACTTTTGATAGAGTTGAAAGACAAGCCACAAAAAGTTCAAAAATATAGATACATCTTACAAAAGAGATATGTATCTCCTAGAGATATATCTGTGTCTTACTATATGATAGAGATGTGTCTTTCAAAGGATCCTGGATATATAAAGGATCTCTACAAATCACTAAGAAGAAAGATAACTCAGTAAAAAAAAAGGGGGGGCAAAAGTTATTAACAAGAATGTTTTAGAAAATAATGTAGAAATGGAGAATAAACATGAAAAGATGCTGATTAGTAAAGAAAAATTAGGGTCATAATGAGATATCATTTTACACCCACAGGAGAAATGAACACGACTCAGAATATCATGTGTTGTAAGGATGTGGATGAATAGGAACTCTTATACACTGCTGGTGAGAATACAGATTGATAGAACCACTTTGGAAAATAGTCTGGTGTTATCTGGTACATTTGAAAATGACCCACAGTCTGTGACTCAGCACACAAGTACCAGGACATGTATAAGAGTGTTCATAGCACTATTGCCTTTTTTTTTTTTTTAATATTTATCTATTTTAGAGAGAGAATATGGGGGGTTGGGGGAGAGAGAGGGGTAGAAACTCAAGCGGACTCTGTGCTGTGTGAGAGTCAGACATCCAGCCTGATCTTGTGATCCTGAGATCATGACCTGAGTCGATCCCATTTACAATCACACCCAAAACTATAAGATACTTAAGAATCAACCTCACCAAAAAGGCAAAGGATCTATACTCAGAAATCTACAGAACACTCATGAAAGAAATTGAGGAAGACACAAAGAAGTGGAAAAACGTTCCATGCTCATGGATTGGAAGAACAAATATTGTTAACATGACTGTGCTACCCAGAGCAATCTACATATTCAGTGTGACCCCTATCAAAATACCATCAACTGTTTTCACAGAGCTGGAACAAATAGTCTTAAAATTTGTAAGGAACCAGAAAAGACCCCAAATAGCCAAAGGAATGTTGAAAAAGAAAACCAAAGCTGGTGTCATCACAATCCCAGACTTTAAACTCTATTACAAAGCTGTAATCATCAAGATGGTATGGTACTGACACAAAAACAGACATAGATCAATGGAACAGAATAGAGAACCCAGAAATGGAACCTCAACACTATGGTCAACTAATATGTCAACTAATTGACAAAGCAGGAAAGAATGTCCAATGGAAAAAAGCCTCTTCAACAAATGGTGTTGGGAAAATTGGACAGCCACCTACAAAAAAATGAAACTGGACCATTTCCTTACACCACACACAAAAATAGACTCAAGTGAATGAAAGACCTAAGTGCGAGATAGGAATCCAGCAAAATCCTAGAGGAGAACACAGGTCCACAACCTCTGTGACCTTGGCCACAGCAATTTGCTAGACATGTCTCCAAGGGCAAGGGAAACAAAGGCAAAAATGAATTATTGGGACTTCATCAAGATAAAAAGCTTTTGCACAGCAAAGGCAACAGTCAACAAAACCAAAAGATAACCAACAGAATGGGAGAAGATAATTGCAAATGATGTGTCAGATAATCTATATGTGTCCAAAATCTATAAAGAACACCCAAAGAACAAATAATCCAATCAGGAAATGGGCAGAGGACATGAATAGACATTTCTCCAAGGAAGACATCCGAATGGCCTACGGACACATGAAAAAATCCCCAACATCATTCAGCATCAGGGAAATACAAATCAAAACCACATGAATGAGAACCACCTCAAACCAGTCAGAATGGCTAAAATTAACAAGTCAGGAAACAACAGATGTTGGCAAGGATGCAGAGAAAGGGGAACCCTCTCACACCAATGCAAGCTGGTGCAGCCACTCTGGAAAACAGTGTGGAGGTTCTGCAAAAAGTTGAAAATAGAGCTACCCTACGACCAGCAATTGTACTAGGGCTTTACCCCCAAAACACAAATGTAGTGATCTGAAGGGGGACCTGTACCCCAATGTTTATAGCAGCAATGTCCACAATAGCCAGACTGTGGAAAGAGCCCAGATGTCCACTGACAGATGAATGGATAAAGAAGTGGGATATCTACACAATGGAATACTACACAGCCATCAAAATGAAAGCTTGCCATTTTCAGCAATGTAGATGGTACAAGAGGGTATTATCTCAAGGGAAATAAGTCAACCAGAGAAAGACAATTATCATATGATCTCACTGATGTGTGGAATTTAAGAAACAAGGCAGAGGATCATAGGGGAAGACAGAAAAAAATAAAGATGAAGCCAGAGAGGGAGACAAACCGTAAGTGATTCTTAATCTTACGAAACAAACTGAGGGTTTCTGGAAGGGAGTGGGGAGATGGGGTAACTGGGTGATGGAAATTGGGGAGGGTATGTGTTATAATGAGCACGGGGTATTACGTAAGACTGATGAATCACAGATGTGTACCCCTGAAACAATATATTATGTTAATAAAATTTAAAAAAGAAAAAAAATTCTATAGGTTATGAGGACCAGATAAGAGCTTAAGAATAGTTAAAGAAAAATTTATTTATTTTTTTTAGAGATTTTATGTATTTATTTGACAGAGAGTGGCACAGAGAGAGAGGGAGCACAAGCAGGGGGAGTGGGAGAGGGAGAAGCAGTCTCCCTGCTCCGGAGGCGGGCCTCAATTCCAGGACCCTGGGATCATGACCTGAGCCTAAGGCAGAAGCCTAATGACTGAGCCACCCAGGTGCCCCTATTTTTAAAGATTTTTAAGTAATTTCCACACCTAATGTGGGGCTCAAACTCATGACCCTAAGATCAAGAGTCACATGCTCTACCAGCTGAGCCACCCAGACACACCCCTGCCCCCAAGAATACTTCTCAAAAAAAAAGGGGGGGGTTATGAGGGAGAGGAATTCCCAATTTAATTTCAAATTACCATACCTAGCTTGCCATATCAAACATTTCAACTCTTAGCTAAATGAGTTACATAATATCCTTAAAGTTCAACGAGAGAAGAGAAAGATCTCATCTTCGTTATTGATGTAGAGTCAAAACTGAATCTTTCAAAGGAGTATTTTAACATCCTAATATGTCTCTTAAAAGTCTTTCCTAGAGGGCACCTGGGTGGCTCAGTGGGTTAAGCCTCTGCCTTCAGCTCAGGTCATGATCTTGGGGTCCTCTGATGGAGCCCCGCATCGGGCTCTCTGCTCGGCGGGGAGCCTGCTTCCCCCTCTCTCTCTGCCTGCCTCTCTGCCTACTTGTGATCTCTGTCTGTCAAATAAATAAAGTCTTTAAAAAAAAAAAAGTCTTTCCTAGAAAGGTGTCCTCTTTCATTCCTGAAAAGATACTTCATTTCTCTAGCAACTTAGAATTATTAGCGGAGTATTTTCATTATGATATACAAGCAAAAAATAAATTATGTCTTGTTTATGGTGCCTATGAAACATTCCTATAGCCTTGCAAATGAAATTTTCTTTGACAAAAATTTACATGAATGAGAAGGTAGATGGGCAGTCTTTTTTTTCTTTTTTAAAAGATTTTATTTATTTATTTTACAGAGAGCAAGAGAGAGAGATCACAAGTAGGCAGAGAGGCAGGCGGGGGGTGGGGGGAGCAGGCTCCCCGCTGAGCAAAGAGCCCGATGCGGGGCTCGATCCGAGGACCCCAAGATCATGACCTGAGCTGAAGGCAGAGGCTTAACCCACTGAGCCACCCAGGCGCCCCGATGGGCAGTCTTTTAAAGTTTAAAGTCTCCTGGTACAGAAGTTATTTATTTATTTATTAAATATTTTATTTGTTTGACAGAGAGCATACCAGTTGGAGGAGTGGCAGGTAGAAGGAGAGGGAGAAGCAGGCTTCTTGCTGAGCAGGGAGCTCTAAGCGGGGCTTGATTCCAGGACCTGGGGTCATGACTTGAGCTGAAGGCAGATGCTTAACCGACTGAGCCACCCAGGTATCCCATAAGCTATTTATTAACTGTCACCAAATATGGAGAGTGTAAAATTTAGTATGAGTCTTCTGTTCACAAAGCCATGGCAAAATGTGTATTTCAAAACTTGGATATAAAATAAAATAATATAATTTGGATAATTGTGTGAATTCCCATTTATTGGGAATATTCATGTTTATCCATATATCATCCAGAATGCTAACAGTACTGCTGGAAGCTTATGATAGGATCAGCAGTCGCTCAAAAAACCTTTAGTTTGTTCACCAATTAGCAAAGTTTCTGTTTGTTTTTTTTTTAAAGATTTATTTATTTATTTATCTGACAGAGAGAGAGATCACAAGTAGGCAGAGAGGCAGGTAGAGAGAGAGAGAGGGAGGAGGAAGCAGGCTCCCTAGTGAGCAGAGAGCTCGATGCGGGACTTGATCCCAGGATGCTGGGATCATGACCTGAGCTGAAGGCAGAGGCTTTACCCACTGAACCACCCAGGAGCCCCTCTGTTTTTTAATTACATTTTGGAATAAAGTCTATGACCATTAATTGCAATTTTTTGTTGCTATCTCAGGAATGTCATTGACAGTACACTGTTCACATAACAGAAGAGATAAAGCAAAGAGTAGCTTGAGATGGATTTTTCTGTTAACTCATTCACTTTAGGAGGCCAGTCCCAGTGATCATTCAAAGCCTTGTAAGAAGCTCGTGTAGGCTTACAGACTCTTCAGCTCCCCTTCAGACTCAGGTCACAATTGGACACTAAGGCTGACAAAGATAAACTTTTCAGAACCTCCCCTTTCCTTAGGTTCAACAGTGGTTCTCGAGCTATTTTTAAAGGATTTCTCTCAAGCCTTTGTTTTCTTGTTCAAGTTGAAATATTCGTTCCTGTTCGTTGCAACGCTGTCGCCCATCAATTTCAATGACTTTCCTCATTACTGCTGCCATTTCAGGTCTGTCCAACATGTGCTTGTAATTCATTCTGATTTGTTTCCAAGTGCCTCCTCTCCAGGCCCTGTTGAGATGCATTAGGGACGGATTCTTCGGAGCTGTTGTAATGTACCGTGTCCGTCTTGGAGTGCTGCTCTTTTAACTTCATTGGTATACGAGATCTTTTTAGCTATCCATTAACTGTCTGAACATTTGCTCTTGATACTTGCTCATTCCAAGCTCCAAGGCAGACTGATGTATATGATTCTTTGTTCTCTTGTTGCACTTCTCTGGTTTGTCTGTTTTCTTGCTGGATTCCCATAACTAATATGGACTGTGGCCAATGTCCTGCCACTTCATTAAGTTCTTGAATTTCTTTCTGATACTGCTTTGTTGCTTCTACTCATGGAGAACTGCGGTGTGGTGAATCAGAGATTTTGCTGCATCGCCATGATCTCTCCATCTTTCAACAAGAGCATTAGCATGAGCAAGGTGACTTCTCAGTTGTGCAACTCATTTCTGAAGGAATACTCTGGTCTCGATCCCTGGCAGCTGTCAGCTGTCAGCTGTGGCGTTAGGGCTCAAAGCCTCTGCTCACAGGGACGGACGCACCCAAGAGAAGAGATTCCTCTTGTCCATTGAGCTTCTTCAGGGAACAGACTCAGAACCCAGCAGAGGCAGTCAGTGGAGGGGCGCTGGAGGGGTCAGTGGCTCTCAGCCCCATCATTGGCTTGCAGAAAACCTCTTGGAGATAACAGTTTATTTTAAAGCCCAGAAATAAATCTTCTCTATGTGGTCCAGTGATTTTTGGCAGGGGTGCTAAGACTATTTAATGGAGAAAGGACAGTCTTGTCAGCAAATGGTGTTGGGAAAATGAGAGGTCCACGTGTAAAAGAATGAAGCTGGACCCTTATCTTATACCATATATAAAGATTAACTTACAGTGGATCAAAGACCTACACACAAGAGCTAAAATGGTGAACCTCTTAGAAGAAAATGGGAAAAGATACATGACATTGGATTTGGCAATGTTTTCTTGGCTATGATACCAAAAACACTGGCAACAACAACAAAACAGGTTGGACTTCGTCAAAATAAAAGATTTCTGTGCATCAGAGGACACAGTGAAAGGGCAACCAAGGGGAGAAAATATTTGTAAGTCATGTATCTGGTAATATCCAGAACATAGAATGAACTCTTAAAACTCAACAACCCAGAGACAGCCCAGTTTAAAATGGGCAAAGAGGGGCACGTGGGTGGCTCAGTGGGTTAAAGCCTCTGCCTTCAGCTAAGGTCATGATCCCAGGTCCTGGGATCGAGCCCCGCATCGGGCGCTCTGCTCAGCCTGCTTCCTCCTCTCTCTCTGCCTGCCTCTCTGCCTACTTGTGATCTCTGTCTGTGGAATAAATAAATAAAATCTTTTTTAAAAGTGGGCAAAGAATTTAAATAGACATTTTTCTAAAAAAGTTATACAGATGACCAATAAGAATGTGAAAAGTTGTTCAACATCACTCGTCATTAGGGAAATGCAAACCAAAACTATATTGCAATACCACCTACATACATTATGATATCTACTATCAAAGAAACAGAAAATAACACGTGGTGGGGAGAATGTGGAGACACTGGGGTCCCTGTACACGGCTGGTGGGAATATAAAATGGTGCAGCCTCTGTGGAAAATGGTATGACCGTTCCTCAAAAAATTAAAAATAGAATTACTACATGATCTAGCAACTCTGTATCTAGGTATATACCCAATAGAATTGAAAGCAGAGTCTCAGAGGAATTTGTATGCATTCACAGCCCCATTATTCCCAATAGCCAATAGGGGAAAGCAACCGAAATGTCCACTGGCCGCTGAATGTGTGTATACACACAGTAGGATTCCATGCAGCCTCAAAAATCCTGTCACGCCCTACAACATGGATGAACCTTGAGGACATTGTGCTGTGTGAAAGAAACCAGTCACAAAAGGACAAATGCTGTATGGTTCGAATTGCATAAGGTGTACAAAATCGTCACGTTCATAGCGACAGAAAGTAGAATGATGGTTACCAAGGCTGGAGTAAGGGGAATGGAGAGTTAACGGGTACAGAGTTTCAGTTGAAAGATGAGTTCTGGAGATTGGTTGCCCAACAATGTGTATGTACTTCTCACTACTGAACTGTACACTGAAAATGGTTAAAATGATAAATTTCCCCTCTCCCTCTGCCTGCTGCTCCCCCTGCTCGTGCTCTCTCTCTCTCTCTCTGTCAAATCAATGAATAAATAAGATCTTTAAAAAAAAAAAGCTTAAAAACGGGGCGCCTGAGCGGCTCAGTTGGTTGAGTGTCTGCCTTCGATTCAGGTCATGATCCCAGGGTCCTGGGATGGAGCCCCATGTCAGGCTCCTTGCTCAGTGGGGAGTCTGTTCTTCCCTCTCCCTCTGCCTGCTGCTCCCCCTGCTTGTGCTCTCTCTCTCTCTGTCAAAAAAAAAAAAAAAGAATAAATAAAATCTTTTTAAAAAAACTTAAAAAATGATAAATTTCATGTGTTTCACCACACAAAAAAATTTTTAAATGCTATCTCGAAAACATTCAGAGCAGGGCAGGAGGCAGTGGGACTCGGTTTGTGTTGCTAAAGTTCTAGTTCCGCAGTTGAGTCATGGGTTCACCCAGTTTTATGTAAGTTGTATGCTATTTCTGAACATTCTCTGTGTGTCAGAGAAAGTTGAGCTGTTTTCAGAGCGTAGCTGTTGCAGAAGACCCCCCCCCCTTAGCTGTCCTGGGTTTAGGTGCCTCCATCTAAAGCAGACGTTGCTCTTTGTCCTCAGATCTCTCAAACTGGTTATGCTATTCTTAAAGATCCCAGCTTAAGTATCTCTCTGTTCATATAAAACTCTAATTAGACCCTCTGTTCCACCAAATAACCATTTTGGGGTGGAGCCTTTATTTGCCTTCATCTTTCATTCAGACCTCAGAGGTGCGCTCCCCCGCCCCAGCTGTTTGCTTCTGGGGGCTTTGACTCTGAGTAAAAGTCCACACTCTTCCTGTGCTCTGCAGAGTTCATTTGCTCAGTAAGTACTTACTGAGCACCTGTTATATGTCGGGCATATTTTAGATACTGAAACTACAGCAACCAGCAAAACAAAAATTCTTACCCTCTTTATATCCACCTTTCCGGAGAGAAGAATCCTAATTCTCAGCCTGTCTTCTCCCCCATCCCTTCTCGTTTATGTTTATTCTCTCTAGGCCTCTTCAATTCCGGTCTCTCTTGAGGACTGAAAAACAGCAGCCAGTCTCCAGTCTTCCTCTGGGATTTAATGGGTGACTTGGAGGTCCTCTGTCTGTGTCCGCTGCGGTTTTTCTGGGACTCTGATCTTTTTCAGTGAAGAGGGATCAGTGATTGGGAGGAAATGGGAGAGTGTAGGGGATGGAACAATAAACATACTGAGTAAAAATATTATTCTGAAAAGGAATGCATTACTGTGAAAGAGACAAAGCATTTAGACATGTTGGCAATGTATCTGGCTGCCCTCAACTCAACTGGGAGTCCCTTTCCCCCTCCACACTTAAGGGACTGTCAGTGATCAGACAGAATTGATTTCCAAAACAGAACTCCAAAAAGGTGATTCAAACTTTCTCAAGAACCCCTAATGTTGCCCACCCTTCCATACAATCTAAATTCCAGGGCATACTTTGTGTTACTTTGCTTGTCGAGTTTCTATTTTTAAATAGGCAAAATGTTCAGAAGAACTTTTTCAAGATCACTTTCTTCTAACATAAAAATACGTACTCAGGGCACCTGGGTGGCTCAGTGGGTTAAGCCGCTGCCTTCGGCTCAGGTCATGATCCCAGTGTCCTGGGATCGAGTCCCACATCGGGCTCCTTGCTCAGCGGGGAGCCTGCTTCTCTTTCTGCCTCTCCCTGCCACTTCGCCTACTTGTGCACTCTCTCTCTCTCTCTGACAAATAAATAAAATTAAAAAAAAAAAGAAAAAATTAAAAAAAAAATACGTACTCATTGTAAAGAAGTAATTCAAATATTTATAGAGTAAGAAAAAATGAAAAATCCAGTAGAGATCCCCACTGTTAATATTTTGGTATGTTTCCTCCTCAATGCACACATATTCGTATGGACACTAATGGACCCAATTTTGGTATGGACCAGAATTGGCTAGTATAATGCTGTTCTTCAGGAACCCTTCTGTCTTACTTGGCTATATAGCCTAAACATTTTTCTGTATCAATAGGTGTAGCTATACATCATCTTTTTAGATTTTATTTATTTACTTGAGAGAGCAAGTGTGAGAGAGCACAAGCAGGGTGGGGGGAGGAGGGAGGGAGAAGCAGATTCCCTGCTGAGCAGGGAGAGCAACATGGGGCTCAATCCCAGGACCCCGGGACCATGACCTGAGCCAAAGGCAGCTGCTTAACTGACTGAGCCACCCAGGCGCCCCTATACATCATCATTTGTGATGACCCTATAGCATTCCTTTGGTAGATATGTCCTAATTTTTTTTACCAAGTGCCTCTTTTTTGAGGATATAAACACCTAGAATGCGCATCTTTTATACATTTGTCGGCTCACATGTCTACTTCTTTCTTTTTTTTTTTTATTTGATTTTATTTTATTTGGGAAAGAAAGAGTTCACACGGGTTGGGGGCGGGCAGTGGCAGAGGGAGAGGGAGAGAATCTCCAGCAGACTCCACACTGAGTGCAGACCCCAGTGCAAGGTTCCATCTCATGCCCCTGAGATCATGACCTGAGCCGAAACCAAGAGTTGGACACTCAACAGATTGAGCCAGCCAGGGAATCCTCTACTTACTCCTTTAAGTCATCTTTTTAGAAATGGAATTCCTGCTAAGCCTCACCTTCTTATATTTACCTGCAGAACCTTCTTTTCAGTCCCTTTTTATGTGATAGTCAAGTGAACAAAGGTTTCCTGTCATTTCATTGATCAGTTCTAAAGTGTGTTTTC
>NW_019154119.1:2409833-2503140 GCF_002288905.1 Enhydra lutris kenyoni | reverse complement strand
AGCAGCAGAGCATGAACTATGTGCCATCATTTGAGAAAGAGAATAAGACATTGATTTCTACAGAAGCACACTCAGAGTCTCTGCTGCTTTTAAAATGAATGTGTATTAGTTGAAATATTCAAAAATAATCTTATAATTTAAAAAATTAAGACTGTAAATATTAATGAAGTACCAGGGCGATTGAGACAGGACTCTGTTGCCAGGGAAACCAGCAGGCAGAGCTCTAGCTGTTCCAGTGGCTGCCTGCCTCCCACCTACCCTGGGGGCTGGGGCAGGTCTGAGGCTTAGAAATGTTGCAATCGCCCTGCTGAGTTGGTATCTTCTCTTTGGAAAAAAAAAAAAAAAAAAAAAAAACCCAAAAAACGAATTGAATTCATTTAGAAAAATATTTGCGCTGGTTTATATACATTGAAAATATTCACACAGATCCATGTTTGTAAGAAAACTGTTTTCAACTGCATATCCATTTGCATTTCAACAGAAAATGTTCCCATTGCATTTTATAAAAATAGCCATGAATTTTTTAATGAACAAAGACTCATACATGAGAATTTTTTTTCATTTATCCTGTTGAAAAAATTTTCAGAACCCTGTCATCGTCTTGTGGATTCCATGAGTTAATTCAGCTAGATGTCCTTGTGTCCTCTCAAGACTTCTCTTAAATATTTCTCTTCCATATCTAGTTTTATCTTGAGCCCATCCCTTTTTTCAATATAATTTTTAAAAAGATTTTATTTATTATTTTAGAGAGCGAGAGAGCCGGGGATCCCATGACACCAAGGCCATGACCTGAGCAGAAAACCAAGAATCAACCCACTGAACCACCCAGGCACCCTGAGCCTGACACTTTTTTCTTTTTTTTTTTTTAAGATTTTATTTATTTATTTGACAGACAGAGATCACAAGTAGGCAGAGAGGCAGAATTCCGGCTAAGGAGAGAGCCCTATGTGGGACTCTATCCCAGGACCCTGAGACCATGACCTGAGCGGAAGGCAGAGGCCCAACCCTCTGAGCAACCCAGGCGCCCTAAAGCCTGTCACTTTTAAATGTCAGTGTTTGACATCTTGTCGCTTTACTCCTTGGCGGACTGTGGTAATTTCCGCTGTACTTTAGAGTTGTTAATGCATTCTTACAAAGGTGCTCAGATCAGTGACTTCGTGTTACACGCATATATCTATGAAACTTACATTTACATTGATATTGTTGTGAAAGTTAAAGACAGAGGGACCTATTAGCTTCAGCTTTTCCTAAACTTTGAAAAGAAACCAAAATCTGTCCTTCACCTTTAATGTTTGGAAGATCAGAGTTCCTGTCATTAAGCCATCCTTTTTCTTCCTAGCTGTAGAGAGAAATAATCAGAAAGGAAATCACTGAAGAGTTAAAAAGAAAACAATTTTTATCAAATATATCTGTAACAAGAACTGTTGATTTGTCAACTGGTTGAGACTTGCAAAATCATTACTTGCCATCATTTTGAACTTTACTATCTGTCGACTGTGATTCCAGCAGAGGAAGGCTTATTATTAGGTAGCTTTGGCTAGTTTTTCATGCTATTTTTGCTTGCATAGTTTAGGGATGGGGATAAGTGACCTGCAAGAGAAAGGAACGTGACTAGTGGAAACACTAGCTTGTCTTTGCCAACAGCTGAGCTCTGGGAGGTCAGAAGGGCTCAGAGCACTGGGCCGGGGTCCATCCTGGTGGATTCAGGCACATTCTCTCAGCACATGCTCAGCTCCCGCGGAAGAGGGGCCGCATGGGCCCTGTGTGTGGTTCACTCAAAGCTTCTGCCTTCCCCATGGAAGGGCTCACCTTGAAGCTCTGCGCCGGTGAAGGAGAACTTGCAAGGCTGCCCTGCCCTCTGGATACCACGCCCACCGATGGCAAGTCCTTCGAAACAAAGGTTTTTCAGGATAATTAAATATTTGACAGTGTGAAAAGGAATGTTCAGCGTGAACTGAATCAAAGGTTGGTGGTGGTAAAAGTGCCTCCGGCTTTCTGAGAAAGCAGTAGAAGATGCTAGGCCATCTGCTGTGGCCTCCACCTTCCCCATCCCATCCAGAAATGTCTATGCTGGGAAAGTCTGTTTTCCAATCCTTGGGCCGGGACAATGACATGAAGAGGAGCCTTCTGAGCCAGGACACTGCTTGCTACCCTCAGCTTCACTCTGTGCTGCTCACGCTGCTCCCAGGAGGGCTTGCTTCTCACCTGGCATCTTCACTTCTTCCTTTGCTGTCTTCTGGGATGTAGGTTTCATATGTAGCCTAGGAAGGGGCAGAAAGGCCCAATTGCAGGGTGATTATTATTATCATCATCATCAACTCTCCTTTGATGAGGTTGTACCCATCTTCACGTTCTCACCTGCCCTCCTGCCAGGCCCACAGTAATCCTAAGAACTTTGCTCTTGGCTACACCGACTCCTGGACTTACCGATCCCACCTATTCCCTTCATATAGTAACCGGAGGCAGGCTCTCAGATGGAGAAGCCAGAGACAAAGAGAATCCCCAGGAGTCCAGGTTGGAATCAGGAGCCCGGGAACCTGACTCTGACTGCTCTGATGCGGCTCCTTTCTCCATTGTTGGGGAGTTTGAACCCGGTACATCCTTAGTCTAAAAGAGAGCCTCAGCCTCCTCTCAGCTTCTAGCTGTGCCTCTTAGGAAGGCTGTGGAACAGCTGCTTGTAACTTGCTCTCAGTGAGAGAACTGAGGGTTTGAAGGCAGCAACTCACCAGGGAGATGGTTGACTTGGGAGGTGGGGTGCGGCAGAAGCGCTGGAGTAAGGCCTCTCGTATCTGCAGGTAAGATAATGCTCCGGTTATGCCAGCCCAAGTCCTTGCCTGGGCACCGCAAGTCAGACGGGGGCTGGGCGGGCAGACTCACCTTCTTGTCCATGAGGCAACCAAACAGCAAGATGAAGACACCCTAAGAAGAGAGATACGTGGATAAGTTAGTCAAGGAGGAAGGAATCAACCAAAACCAGCTCTTTCCCTCTTCTCTTCCTTCAGCCTCTGTCTCCCTAATTCATGTCCCGAGGCTTCCCATCTAGAGTTTTCTGCACATTCACATCATGTGGTGCATAGAATCTGTTTCAGACGCTTCTCTTACTGTTTTGGTGACAAAGGAGATATCAAAGTTTTGGGCACTGACAATTCCCTGACCTCTCTGGCAAAACCAGACACTGTTTTACGGATAAGAAAACCAAAGCTCACAGAGGTTTGTCCAAAGTTCTCCAGCTATTCAGGGGAGGAACTGGGGTCCACACCTAAGTCTTCTAAAATTCCTAAGACTGTTTCTTCTTCTCTGCCATGACACCTCCTTGAGAAGGGACTGGCAACGACTTAGACCATCTCAAAGGGCGACAAGCACAGGCACCACATAGTCACCCACCTGGGTGGTGTTGAGAATCGTGAAGATGTAGTGAGGAACTATGGAGACTTTCTCCAGCAGAGTGGCTAGGCCTAGTCCCCAGGTGAGGCCGAAGATGGGGGTGAGAATGAGCAGGGCTTTGGTCACCCCCAGAAGGGCATGACGCTGCTCCACCGGGGGCCCCTCTGACAGCGAAGGTCTCAGGAGCTTCAGCACAGCCATGGTTAGTACCAGCCCATTCACACCCACGATGGCCAGCACTGGCCCCACGAAGGTGTAGAGCGCCCCTCCTTTCCCATTCAGCCAGCATGCCCCCTCCCCCAGGTATTGCCCTCGGGGTAGGTAGAGGCCCAGGGCGGCCCCTGCAAACCCTATTGGGCACATATAGCCGAGGACCACCATCAGGGAGAGTACTCGGCACTTGGACAGCTGATGGAAGACGAAGAGCAGCTGGTGGGCCAGCATCAGGGCCTGAGCCAGCATCCAGAAGAAGGTGGCCAGGTAGAGGAAGTGACAGAGGAAGGCAGCAGCCAGGCAGAGCGGGCTTCGGGGCCCGGGAGGAAGCAGTGGGGCTCCCAGGAAGCAGGTGTCTGCCGCCAAAAGGCAGAGCACCATGTTGAGCAGAGCCATGTGGCGTAAGTAGGCAACTTTGTTCTGTACCACGACTCTCCACACCAGCCTGTACACGCCCAGGCACACGAGCAGTGCCAGGATGGAGGCCCCCAAGCCCACCTGACTCAGCAGCTCCAGGGTGGGGTTTTCTGGAACAGTATTTTGGGACATGAGGATGGAGAAGGCAGTGAGGTGCCGGCAGATGCACTGAGTGGTGGGGCTGGCGTGGGCCGTCTGCACCTGGCACCCTTCATCTGACCAGCCCCCCTTGCCCTGGAAGAGACCGTGGTCCCAGAAGACACAGTGGGGAGTGTGAGTGCTAGCTGTGTTCCCGAAGTCCATGATGACTTCTCCCTGGTTGAAGGCCTGGCCACCTGCCATGATGGAAATGGAGAGGACCAGCCCAGGAGTGGCATAGAGAGAGTCCCCCAGGCCTTGGCCATAGTTTGAGGGCAGAAGACGGTCCAGTTTCTGCAGCAGCAGGCTAGTAACACTGATGTTAGTTCCATTATGGCGCAGCGGGGCCAGTGAGCGCCTGGGAATGCATGCCTGCAAGGGGGGCTGAGTGGAGAAGGAGGCTCTGTAGTCAGCAGGAAACGCAGGTCCAAGGAGCTGGGTCTGCAGCTGCACGTTCTGCAAGCTGAAGGAGAAGGGCTGACCCTGTGGGCACAGGTGGCACGCCAGGGTCTCCACAGCCAGCAGGAGAGCTGAGCCCACCGAGGGCTTCTGGGCCTGGGCTGGGGCCCACAGAGAGTCGGTGTCCAGGTCGAGGACCTTGTCTGTGGTTTTCAGCAGACCCTGTGACACCCAACAGAGAGATCCCAATGGAGAGCGGAGCCCTGGCCGCTAGAGCCCACAGCACTGGGCGAGGGGCACAGGGAACTCTGGGACCCAAACCCACGTTTCCTAGTCCAGCAGAAGACCCAAGGGTGGAGAGCAAGGGGGATAGGAAGAGAGACCCATGAAGGAAGAGTTTCTGTCGGGGAAGGATGGGGAGCTGTTTAGCTCACTACTGGGGTGGCTTCAAGTATGTGGTCTCCTGATGCAATCCAGACTCTCCACCTGACAGTCTTTCTCTCCCCTCCATCCCTTGGGTCACCCAGACCCTAAGGGGCCCCTTTCCAATTCCTTGACCCCTATAGGTCTATAAAGCTAAGAATGGTCCCCAGTAGTAGAGGGGATGGTGTTCTGAAGTAGAAGACTACATGCACGTCCATCCACCCACATGGGATACACATTTCCAGAGAGGAAGAGTGTGTTGTGTCATTGTCCCTAGTTATTCTTTAGGAAGCCTCTTATTGGTCACCAACTGTTGCCCATAGTGAGAGCTGGGTTAGGTGAGTCTAGCCAAGCCAAGAGTGTTCTAGTATCTCCATGTAGGTATCGTGTGTGTGTGTGTGTGTGTGTGTGTGTTTTTCCGGGGGCGGGGTAGAGGGGCTTCTGGTGCAGGGTGCCTCTGCATGAATGCCTCTGAAGTCACTTCTTCATACCCACTCCTGCCTTCCCTGACCTCCCATGTGTTCCCAGCCTCAGACCTTCTCCACATTCCATGGCCTTAAAGACTGGTGTCCAAGAGGAGAGATGGACTAGGGGAGCAGATACTCAGACTCTAGAAAGGTTTGCTGTCTGACAGCCCATGGTGATATCAGGGGGACAAAAGTGCCCAGAGGTAAAGAGTTTCAGGCCCCCACCACCCAGCTGGCCCCCGCCACGGCTCAGAGAGCTCACCTGCAGGGCCCTGCGGGTAAGCTGTATTCTAGCATCCACCACCACCTGGGCCAGGAATGATATGGTGCCCAGCAGTGCCAACAAGTCAGAGGGAGAGCTCACTGCCGTCACCTGCTCCGACAGCCGTGCCAGGATCTGGGGCACCTCCACAGTAGGCTGGCCCTGGCCTGCCCATAGCAGCTGAGACAGACAAAACAGCAGGAATTGGGGAGGGGGGTGGGCAAGTCCTCATTAGGGAGGGGCCGTCCCTCCCCTATCCCAGTCTTTCCTCCCCATCCCCGCACCAGTCCCAAGGGAACAGGAAACCAAGATTGTGAGAGCCACATAGAAGGAAATGACACTTTCGTGGGACAGACACTTGGTGGGATTAAGATCGGAGAATAGCACATGCCCCACAATGAGAGCGCTGGGCCCTCGCCGGCCCCTGCCTCACTCCCTGGCTCTGCTAGGCTCCAGTTCAGAGAGGGTGAAGGACCTTCAGGCCGGCCTCAGGGGGGAAGGCTTCTGAAGCGAAGTCCTGAGTGAGAAAGGGGTAGGGCATGGAGGTTGAGGCGTGTGGGCAGCGGGGCCGGAAGCGTTACCCGGGCTCTGCGATGCAAGGCCAGGAGCTCTGCGTCTGTGCAGCTGCTATAAACGGGCTCCCAAATCCCATCCGGCCCACAGGTCCGCTTCACCACACCCGTCCTGTTTGCCGGGCATGGGGCCTGTGCCACGTGGCCAGCCTTGGTGACATTCCAGGCAGTAGCTGAGGAGTCCCCTGGGCAGGTGGTGTCTCCATCTGCACAATGATATCGGGGAGGATCGGCAACCACAGTCCAGCCCCAGCCTTTCTGGGGCAGAAGACTGACCAGGCTCTGGAGACTGGCTGTGGGGCCCAGGGCAGGGTCGAGGAGCACTCAGGACAAGGAGGTGAGAGGTCAGCAGGCTGGATCCCAAGCCCCACATACCCTGGATGATGGTAACAGAGATGGGGACCCTGAGAGGGGCCAGCCCTGGGCTCTGCAGCTCACAAGTGTAAGTGGTGTCCACCGCAGGGCAGCGCTGGACGGCCAGCACAAAGCACTGGGAGCCGGGCGCGCTGGCCGAGGAGGCTGCAAATGACGCGAGAGAGGGAACAGTTACTGCACCTGGAATAGACCTGGAACCCAGCAGGCCAAGAGATGTCCTCTCAGTCTTTCTAGAAACTTCAGAAGCAGATGACACAGTGAGGGAGAGCTGAGTGGTACACGAGCATCAAACTATGGAGGCAAGGCTTGGATTTTGGTGAGGGACACCCGGGGGGTCTCTAACTAACCCCAGGACATGAAGCCAGGTTCCTCATTTGTAAAACAGGGTCTATCATCAAATGAACTTCACAGAGTATATTGCAAGAGTTCACTAAGATTGTGTGAAAACATTTTGCAAAGTTATCTACTCTCATGTGGTTATTGCTGGATCGATACAATTAGGATTGCTTGTGGGGTAAAAACAGGGTTGGACTTGGACTCCGAACTCAGGTTGCACTGCAGCCTCTGCTTCCTGTGACCTGGAGAGCCAGCTGCCACCTGTCCCCTGACCCCGACAGCCCCTCCGTACCTTTGCTGCCCTCTCCGGGACTCCAGGAAGCTGTGTAGGCCAGATGTGTGCGAGGGATGCAGCAGGTGAGCTGGAAGCCAGGGCAGGTGGCACAGGAAATGGAGAGCTGGTCTGGAAGCCGAGCCACATCTGTTGCCTGCGGTGGCACCTCCACCAGCTGGGACAGCTCCCACCTGAATCCCTGAGCCTCAAAGCAGCACAGGTACTCACCTGCGGATACACATCTGCTGCACCTCCCAGCTCCTGCGGGCCCCACCTGTGCCACAGAAGCTCTGCTGCTCCCGAAGCTACACCCAAGGTCTGCCTTCCCGGGGGCCTCTCAAGCCCAGCAACAGAGATCCCTGCCCCCGGAAGGATTTCTAGGAGGAAGAGGCCCGGAGAAGAGGCTCCTTTTTAAATAGCCTGGAGCCAAGAATTCCAAGGTGAACCCCTTTCCTGCTAGGGGATGTCTTTCCTGAACCCCCTGCTGCCACTGCAACATCTTGACGGGAACACACTGTCTGTTCACTGCCGAGACTGACCCCTACCTTCGGCATTCTCCTCTTGTGATTGTTCCCATCAGCGGGCCCCTTAGCTTTTGTTTCCCCAGAATGAATAAATGGAAAGATGCAAAGGGAAAGGAAGGGGAGAGAGAAGCAGGAAGGAGAAGAGAGGGAGGAGGAGGAAGGCGAGGGGATCAGGGGAAGAGAAGGCTTAAGAGAAGGGGAAGACATAGGAGAAGAGAGATGAGAGGAAGGGCAGGCTAGCTACCTGCCCATCTGTGGGAGACGTTGAAGATGCTGAGGACAGCCTGGCCCGGGCTGGAGGCCAGGGACACATGTGTCCCTGGCTGCAGGAGGATGAGGGTGGGGCTGCCCGCGGGCCGCAGGAACCAGTTAAGGTTTGTGGTCTCACGGCTCTTGACGAGGGTCAGGTTCAGAGTGGTGCCCGGCGTCCGCACCCAGGAGTTCGGGCTCAGCCTTCCGGGGGCTGCAGGGATGTAGGAGGCAGGGGCCCCTTGGAGCAGGAATTGTGGCCCTCTGCGGTTAAGCTCTCACTCTTTCCCCATCTTCGGGGAGCCCATTCCTCCTCATTTCCTCCTCATTCCCTCCCCACAGCCCCCAGTACTATGTCACTTTGTTTTGTCGCTGGATGAGTGTGGCTGCTGCTGTCCAGTTGGAGAACTCTGTCTTAGGGAGCCAAACAGGGAAGCCTTGTGGCCCATGATTTTCCCTCCCTAGGCAACCTGGGGCTGCTGGAGCCCCTTCCTGGCCCTCTAGGGTCAACAACAGTCACTCTAGCCCTTTCTCTCCTTGTCCATATGTCTCAGGAGCCCTACTGTTCATTAGTCTCACTACTCAGGTCCCAAGCTCAGGGCTGTGACCCCCCACCCCAGGATAACTGGCAATTCTCCTGCCCAGTGGAGGAACCCGGGCTTGGGCCAGCTGGCAGAAATACAGGGGTCAGAGAGGAGAAAACACACTGGGGCTCATTGGTTTCCAACTTCCCAACCCTCCTTACCAGGTGGCAGCAACTGGCAGTACCCGGCTTCGGTAGAGCCAAGGACCAGACAGCCACAGGGCCTGTGGTTGTGGGTGGTCTGGCACGGGCGGTGATGGGAGCAGACACTGGTGTTCCACTGGTACCCAGACAGGCACGCACAATAGCTTTGCCCATCCGCGTGGACGTTACACTCTGCAGCAGAGGGTGGGGACAAGAAGTGGACAGGCTGTGGGAGAGAGCCAGGTAGTCTGATGCCTGAGAGGTTCTAGGGCTGGCTGTCCGGAGCCATCCCAAAGTCACAAGGGCCTCAGCCGTCAGGGACTGCCTCCTCAGGGTGAAAAGCAGCAGAGGATTTCCTGCTGGGCAAAATCATCAGGGGTTGGGGGGGGTGGAGAAATCTGACCCACCACTGTCTGCCTCTTGGGCCTCTGCCAAAGTTTAGAAGATGGGGACATGGAACAGGAAGGGAAGGGTCTGTCTGGTGGGGAGGTGAGGAAGGAGCCTGCCCATGGAGACCCTCCAGGAAATGGGAGGGGTTGGCAGCGGTCAAGGTGAGCTGGCTGCAGGAGACCTAGGAAGCCCGTGTCCCCTTCTCTCTGAGCCCCCATCCCCCACAAGTGGTGGACGGGCCACTGAGAGACAGGGCTCCGTAGAATCCCCCCTACCTGTTGTGAGGCTGAGGCCAGTGAGAGTTCTTGGGAAAGAGGAAGCCGAGGCAAGGGGGCGAGTCAGGGTCCTGGAGATTGCCAGTGGCCAGGTCTGGTTTGACAAGGCCAGCTGTACATAGACCGAGGCCAGGACTGATTCTACAGGAGCAGAGGGGGGGCAGCTGGAGAGGAGAGGCGGCAAGGCTATGGGCTGGTCCCCTTTTGCCTCCCATACCTGACTGGTCCCTGCCCAGACCCTAGGCAGATCCCACCTCCCACAGCCCAGCTAGTCGCTGACAAGACTTGAGAGAGCTGTAACCCTTCACTAGCCACGGTGCATTCACACACAACTCCATGTTACCCTCCCCCAAACCCTCATTTATAGATGAGGCTCTCAAGGGGAATGATTTTCTCAAGTCCTCACAGCTAGAGAACTGGCCTCTGGATCTGTGTGTCCACCATGAGCAGCCATGAATCCAGTCTTCTGGGGGCCATCTTCAGCCTCACACCCTGCTCCCTGTCCTCTCCCTTTGCCCTCCCTCCACTCCCTGCTTCCTCCTCCTGTCCACTCCATCCACTCACCACCTTCTCCACTCCTTTGGTCCAATGGCTGCCCCGATTCCCCTCCAGCCTGACTCTGTGCCTGGAACAGAGCACAGAGGAGAGATCTCTGAGAGGAGGCTGACCCCAAGTTTCTCCCAGAGACACCTTCTTCCCTAGGGGACTCAGGCCAGCCTGAGTAATTTGGCATGTCTCCATCTCTTTGAGGCTCTTCTTTCGCCTAGCTAGACCTAAGCAGGCACATCAGGAGAGGAACGCAAGCTTCCGGTAGGAGGCACCAGGGCTGCAGCCCAGAGGACTCCACCAGGGCCTGCAAATCCCACCTGAACCCAGAACCCGGCACACCCTAGAGAGTCAACATGCTTTGCTTAATTCCTTCCTGAATTTACCTGTCCCTGGGCCTCTAAGCTAACTGAAATGGCAGTGTCTGGAACGCCATTGGGGAGGGCTGGGCAGAGCCGGCTGGGGCCCAGCGGCTTGGGAAATTCTGTTTTCTCCATAGGAATTGCCACGAAGGTGAGCATAAAGCAGCATCTTCCCTTCGTCTCTCGTTCCTATAAATCATCTCCTCACTAACTCCTCCCTCTCTCAAAATTGTATATGAACATGCGTACTATCTAAAAACAGACACAGATATGGATATGGATAGAGAAGCAGATGTCTTCCTGGGAGAAAACAGAGATCCCAAAGTGCTAACTCGACTTTGCTGTCTTCAGAATCTCTCCTGTCCTCTATGCCCATGGTTCCCAACTCTGGAAAATTCTTCTTTTCTTTCCATTTTTAAATTGTAAGCTTGACTGGGAGAGCCTTCATCCAAAGTGCAGCTGGCAACACTGGAGTTCACAGTGACTCGAAGAAACAAAAGCTCTCCCACTCCCTGGAAAACAAGACTGACCTCTCAGAGATTTTTATAAGAAACTGGCCTCTCTTTTTCTATATTACTTCCTCTCCCGTCAGTCCTTGCTCCTCTACCTGTCCCTTCATCCACACCGGTTGCCTCTCATGCTGACAGGCCCCTGTGTCAGCTCTGGAGACCTTCCCTGGGTCCTCGTCCCAGTCTTACTCACAGGTTGGGATACTTGCGCAACTGGAGACTCCACCGGGGGCAGAGTCATGGCCAGGAGTAGCACGGGGAGAGCTGCACAGACCATGGCTCAGGGAGGCAGTCCTCAAGAGTCCTGCGGTTGCTGCATGATGCAAATTCCCTCAGAGAAGGGCTGGCAAGGCTCAGCAGCGGGGATGGGAGGGGAGAGGGGACCAGAGTCAGCCGAATTTACAGAGGAAGTTCGATAGTCTGTGACTGAGTCACATGGGCATCCAGCTCCCTGTGGGGCCACCTGGAACCCATGGGCCCCAGTGAGAATGGTCTGCACGGCTTCCCCCTGGGGTCTGAACCAAGAACTCAGTGTACAGGAGAGGGCTTGAGGGTCCCAGGTCACAATGAGCAATGTGCCAGTAAGCCAGGGACCTGGGAAATCTGGATCATGGATCCCAGAGCCAATGCAGAAAAGACAAACATTAGGGCTGACTTCTGGCCTAGAATAATTTCTGGACTCTTAAATTTAACCAAGAACCTGGAAAAATGCTGGGAGAAATAGTTTTGAAGTGAGGATGTCTTTTCTAAATATGACACAAAACCCAGAAAGCAGAAAAAAAAATAAATTAGGCTGTCTAAAATGCTATAAATTGGGGAGGAAAAGCACATTGCAGTGAAAAGGTGAAAGACAACATGTTTGTAGCATGATGCTTGAGTAGAGAGGGCCAGCCTTAACGTAAGAGATTTTTATCTTACATCAGTAAGATAGAAAATAGGCAAAAAATAGAAAAAGTCTCTTTACTGAAAAAGAATTACCAATAGTTTGACAAACATATAAAAAATCCACATTGAGGGGCACCTCAGTGGCTCAGTTGTTAAGCATCTGCCTTTGGCTCAGGTCATGATCTCAGGGTCCTGGGATCGAGTCCCATACTGGGCTCCTTGCTTGGCGGGGAGCCTGCTTCTCACTTTCCCACTCCCCTAACTTGTGTTCCCTCTCTCGCTGTGTCTCTCTCTCCCAAAAAAAAAAAAAATTCCACATTGAAATAAGAAAATAAAACTGAAATAAAAAAGAAAAAACAGACAAAAATAAGAAAACAAAAAAAGAAAAAAGAAAAAAAACGAAATAAAATATTCTGTCACCTACTAATTATCAAAAGACAAGATACTGATTATATTCGTTGTTGAGAGAAGTGTAGTGATACATGTATACAAAAATGTGTGTACAAGGATGTTCAAGGCAGAGTTGTTCGTGATAGCAAATGAATTAAACAACCAAAATGTCCATTCAAAAAGGACATTTCCAAACAACTGAACATCGCTGTGGAAAAAAAGTGAGGTAACTCTATTTTGAGGTGAATCCCCATATATATGGCACAGTGTGAAGTGTGTATTATGCCATCTTTTACATTAAAAAAAGGGAATCTATATTCAACATCTATGCTTTTTATACCTAGAATATTTCTGGGAAAACACCTCAGAACGTTGGCAACTGTTGCTTCTGGGGAAGGGGATTAAGGGTGCAGATGTGTCTGTTTGATAAATATCTTTTCTAAACATAGGTATGTATTTTCCCAATTAAAAAAAGGAAGAGTAGATTTAAATATGCACACACACACATACATACACACATGCATAAACACACACGTGTGCATGCTCATACACGCACACACACACACACAAACACACACACACACAATCTAGGGTAAAAATCTAGCCCCAGTACATTTCTACTTTCCCCCACCTCCTCAACTGTCCCCTTGCTAGGATGGCTGCTAAGACATAGTGGACACACAGAGCAATGACATAATGGGAACAAAGACTTTGTTAATAATTGATTTCAGAAAACTTGAGAATGATAAAGAATTAGGTTTGAGAACGTGGAGGGGGGGATGCCATCAGCGTGTTGGGAACCGTCCACGGCAGCTGCAGGTGGTCTCAGAGGAGCTGGGGGATATGGGCCACCACCAGCTTCTGCCACAGTCTCCAGAGTGCATCAATCCAAGCCTAAGGTGGTCCTGGACGGGGCTCGACAGGGTCTTTCAAGGAGCAGGAACTACAGAAGATAGAGGTGGAACTGTTTCTGTAATTGGAGAGAAGTTTCAAGCACTTTTGCTTGTACAAAAAATTACTGAGGAAAGATCGGACAGAAATGCTACAGGTTCCGGGAAATGTCCATTGACTTTAACTTCGGATTCCTCAGGGCTTCACACTGCCCACCAGACAGCCGTAAGTGATATTTGTTTTAAACGATTCAGTGGATAAATGACACATGCCAAGGGGCGTCTGGGAGGCTCAGCGGGTTAAACATCTGAAGCTTGATCTCAGCTCAGGTCTTCAGCTTAGGGTGGTGGGTTTGCCTGTGTGGGGGCTCCGCACCCAGTTAGGAGCCTACCTAAAAAAAAAAAGAAAGAAAGAAAGAAAGAAACACATCAAGACATTAATGGTGGCTGAAACTGAATGGTGGGATTTGGATGTTTTTCTGTGTTCTGTATTTTTCAATGATTTTTCAATCATTCCATAATGGAAAAAAAGTTCTAATAAAAATATCAGATCTTGGGTGCCTTGGTGGCGCAGTCGCTTAAGTGATCTGCTCTTGATTTCATCTTAGTCATGATCTGGGGAGGGGAGAGGTCCCTGCTCAGCGGGAAGTCTGCTTGAGATACTCTCCCTCTGTCCCTTCCCACCCTGATTGCTTGCACGCACACTCTCTCTTAAATGAATAAATAGATCTTAAACAAAAACCAAAAAACAAATCTTTTAGTCTCAACTTCTTTCTTACAGACCAACCAAGTTCAGAGTCCTTCAGGTTGGCCCAGGCGTCCCCGGGTTGGCAGGAAGCACCGGGAGGCGGAATCAGGTCTCCGGCTTAGGGCGGGGTTCAGGCAAACGGGTCCTTAATTGCTGCCACTCTACTCCCAAGTCAAAGGTCAACCATGAGGCTATTGACCTCTGTAATGATGTTTGGAAACCAGTTAAGTTTCCACCCCTGCGGGCAGCTTTTCTGGACTCCTAGGTTGCACCCTGGGCAAAAGAAATTTCCTTTCCATTCCTTGGTGCTTTGAGCCCTCCAGGCCAAGTTGGCAGAGTCTTTGATAGCAAAGGTTTATAATCTGGGTTTCTCTCCTCTGTATCCAAACTGGTTATTTTAGGAGGTTTTACCTCTATTACTATGTAAACTACTAATAGATTACTAAAGAATAAATGTAGTTTAGACCTTTAGTCCATATGAATCCTAAATTCTTTCTCTTTCCACCTGATGGGGCATGACATTATTGGAAATATTAAATGATGGGTTGTTAGGTTGGGAAGGGACCTCACCTGAGATCCTGGGTCCAAGGATCCAGAAGGGGGTCCCGCAGGCCCAGCCTAGAGGCTCCTTGGCTTTGCACAGGATAGAAGTAAAATGAGAGCAAGAGGGAAGTGAAAGGAGTTCACTGAGTAGCTTGAGTGACGGAGAATAGCAGACTGTGTGTCTGGGAGACTTGGAAAGGAAAAGAGAGTTGGAGGGGGGGCAGTTAGGGGTTGCTGAGGGTTAAGGGTTTCCATTGGAAAGGGGTCCCAGATATGTGTTCCTTCAGGAATCCAGGATAGGATCCGACCAAAGGTCAGTGACCAGAGAATTATAGGTGCTATTTCGTTAACTGCTGAAGGTAGGGAACATTGATGCCTATGTCAACTCAGGTTTGTTAGAAGCTAATGTTCTAGAACATGTTTGGTACCCGGCTCTTCTTAGCCATTGGCAGGTGTTTGGGGGCCAAGGATGGAACTCAGAGGATGCTTAACTCTCTTGCTTCCCCCTTGGAGTGGGAATGCAGCTTCTCTGGTTTTTACTCAGATGCCAGGTGAAATATAGAATGTGAGTAAATAGGGCCTAGCAGGAAAACAGCAGAAATGGAGCCTTTTCAGTTTCCCTGCCTCACTGTTATCTACTCCAGCTATGCCAGCTCTCTCAAATTATAGAAGAGGAAAAGGAGCCAGGAGGGCACACAGCTAGTGGATGGCAGAACCAAAGCTTAAAGCCAGGTCTTCTGACTTTGAATCTAAGGAATTTAGATAAAGGAAATTAAGATAGATCAATTTAAGTACAGAATCATAGGAACTTCTAGCCACAAAAATGCATTAAAGATAGTATGAGATAGCATTTGATCCCACAAAGAAGTTCTTCAAAAAGATCCCAGTTCTTCAAAAAGGCTTCTTTTCCTAAGGAGGAGAGGAAATGAATATAATATAAAAACAGGAGGGAGTATGGAGAGTATGTGCCTAAGAATAAAGCAGTTCTTTCAAAGTCAGCTCATGAATACCTTACTTATCTAGATGTCCTTAAATCAGCAAATGTGACCACTGGGAACAAAAGCTGTGATCTACAAGGAAAAATACGAAATGTCTCATACAAATCACAAAAGGCTGCAAGATGGTAATATAACTCCACAAAGAAGAACAATTCTTTTTCTGTGAGTGAACAACTACGTGTTAAGGTTTGAAAGGGGGAAAGTAATGGGGAAGCAGACACAAGCATCAACAAGGTTCGGGAAGGAACACAAGGAAGCAGACACAATGATCAACAAGGTTCAACAACTCTTGATCTGGGGATCAAGAGGAGCTTCATTACTGGAAGAGCTGACAGAGAGAAGGTGGTTTGGATCTCAGCCAGATGCATTTCCCAATACATCTTCCCTGAGCTGAATTTACCTAGCTAGTTCCTGACACAGCCACGCATCTCCGGGTCTCTCTTGTAGGGACAGGGTTGCTCAGGAGGAGTCTGGATGACTGGCCATTCCCAAAGAGCGAGCATCGAGAGCTTATTCTGCATTCTTACCAAGCAGTGAAATCACTTTTTGCTTGGGAAGAGGGAGAGGGGACAAAGACTATCTATCCTTCTGGGGAGGAGACGTTCCCTCCCCTTGGTGGAAATGTGAGAAGAAAAGAGTAAACGTTCCATGCCAACACCATGCAAGATTATAACAAGATTTATTTCAATATTCTAGTGAAAGAGAAAACTGGAAAACTTCATTTAACTAATAACAATATATACAAATGAGTAGATTTTATAAAATCAGTAAACTTGGAAAATCTGTTCCAACACCTTGCTACACACCTTAGAGTAATTGTGTGTCAAGAACAAAAAAATGGTATGTACTTGTTCTGGAAGCCTGATGTTACCAATTCTATCCCACTTATCTTCTGACTCACTTCCTAGAACTACCCTCCACCCATAATCCCAGGTTTACCATGGAAGTAGTCACTTTGTACAGTCATGCTACTGTTCCCTGACTACAGTCAATAAGGACACACCTAATGCGTTGGAACATTACTCTCTTCTGAGATATTCTGGGAGCCCTGAGCTGGTGAGAGCCCGAGCTTGGACCTGCAACACGTAAATCTCAGCAGTTACTGGTTTTCAGTCATTTGGACTGGGGAAACGGTCTGTGCTCAAAGGAAGAGTAAGGCTAACGTGTGGACAGAAATGGAAAGAAACAAGAAGAGAGCCCATTGCTTTAACTTCAGTTTATTCTTGAAGCTCCTTTGCACTCCTGATCTTGAGTTCCAACAGGGACTCCCCCCCCAGCTTCTTTTAATTATTTCCCTTCTTGCTTGAGCTAGTTAGAGCAGGTTTCTGTTATTTCCAGCTGAAGGAATGTGTAGGACACATGCTCAGAAAAGCCAAGGAAGTTGTGAGGACGGAAAAGTGGTCATTATATCAAGTGACAGGAGTAAAGAACCTTGTGATTCAAGACACCCACTTCATCTTTCTAGAGACCTTGCTTTTTACACCAATACAATGAAGGAGTTGAATTACGTGATCACAGTAGCACAGCTGACCCTTGAAAAACAGAGGTTTGAACCGCGTGGGTCCACTTACATGCAATCTTTCTTCAATACAGTACAGTGTTATAAATGCATTTTTTTTCTTTAAGATTTTCTTTTCTTCCTTTTTTTTTTGGAGTAGTTGACACATGATATTATATTAGTCTCAGGTGTACAACATAGTGGTTCAACAACTCTGTACCTTATGCCAAGCTCACACAAGTGTAGCCGTTATCTGGCACCATACAATGCTATTACAATACCATTGACTAGGTTCCCTATGCTGTATCTTTTATTCCTGTGACCTATTCATTCCATACCTGGAAGCCTGCACCTTCCACTGCCTGTCACCCCTTTTGCCCATCCCCCTCCACTCTCTTATGATCTTCTTAACATTTTGTTTTCTCTAAGTTACTTTGTTGTAAGAATGCAGCATATAATACATGTAACACACAAAGTACATGATAACAAACTGCTTATGTGATCAGTAAGGTTTCCAGCCACCACTCAGCTATTAGTGGTTGTTTATGAGGAGGTCAAAAGGATTATATACAGAGTTTTGACTGTGGTGGAGTTAGCACCCCTAACCCTCAAGTTGTTCAAGGATCAACTAACTGTGCTTTAAAAAATCTTGTTCCAATTCCTTCTGGCCCTCCTGGTTTCTAATGCAAAATCCATAGTTATTGTTCCCTGGTAAGTAATGTGTCATTTCCATGGCTGCTTTAAAGTTTTTTCCCTTTATTTTGAAACTGTTATGATGTGGCATGGCTGGGTTTTTTTTTTTTTTTAAAGGCTTATCCTGTTTTGGATTCACTGAGCTGTTTGCATATGTAGCTTTATGTAATCCATCAAATTTGAGCATTTCAGCCATTATTTCTTCAAGTATTTTTTCTGTACCACATTCTTTCTCCTCTTTTTCTTGGACTCTAATGACAAATATTAGACTTTTGCCCCCCTGTATTATTTTTTTCATAGACCCCTGTATCTTTGTTCAGTTTTTCAAATTTTTTTCTCTCTCTGTTGCAAATAACAGATGTGATTATGTTAAGGATCTTGAGATAGGAAGTTCATTCTGGATTATCTGGGTGGGCCCAAAGTAATCACAAGCATCCTTATAAAAGGAAGACAGGACTGTGGGGGACAAAAAAGATCTACAACAGAAGCTGTGTTTGGGGTGATGTGCTTTGAAACTGGAGAAAGGGACCATGAGCCAAGAATGAAGGTAGCCTCTAGAAGCTGGAAGAAGGGGGCGCCTGGGTGGCTCAGTGGGTTAAGGCCTCTGCCTTCAGCTCAGGTCATGGTCTCAGGGTCCTGGATCAAGCCCCTCATTGGGCTCTGTGCTCAGCAGGGAGCCTGCTTCCTCCTCTCTCTCTCTGCCTGTCTCTGCCTACTTGTGATCTCTCTCTCTGTCAAATAAATAAATAAAATCTTAAAAAAAAAAAAAAGAAAAAGCCGGAAGAGACAAGGAAATGGATTCTTCTCCTGAGCCTCTAAAAGAAATGCAGCCCTGCTGACATCTTTATCTTAACCCTGTAAGATTCACTTCTGATGTCTGATCCTCATGACTGTAAGATATGACATTCATTTTGTTTTAAATCACTATATTTGTAGTAATTTGTTATAAAAGCAATATGAAACAAATAGAATCCATGCAGTAACTTAAAAAAATTTTTTTTGATTACTGTTGTTACGATTTGGATCTTTCTGTTTTCTGTTTCTTCACCGAGACTTCCTCCTTTGATTCGTTTCAGGAATATTCATACTTATGACACTTTTATAATAATTGCTTTAATGTCTTTTTTTTTTCAAGATAATTCTAACATCTGTGTCATTTCAGTATTGCTGTCTGTTCATTGTTTTTTTTCCCATGTGAGTTGAGATTTCCTTTTTTTTTTTTAATATGCCAAGTAATTTTGGATTGTATCTGGACATTTGATATTATGTTGTTTAAATCCAATGGAAAATGTTGATATTTTTGTGTTGCAGGCATTGCCCTGGTTGATTAGGGTCATGAGATCTGACCGACCATGTGTGGATTGTATTTTTAACATCAGTTCCCTTTCCAAAAGTCTTAAGTGCTATTCAGATCTGCTGCATACACGCCCCCAGTGGCCAGTATGGACACTGGTGATGGTCTGTCTCACTGTAGTTCTAAGTGTATGGTGGTATGCTATTTTAGGGTCAGATTCAGACATGCATAACAGGGGATGATCCCAGGATTTCATAAAACTCAATGGGGTCATCTTCTTGAACTCTTTATCTCTCAAGTCACTCAAATTACTCTGGAATAATACTTTTGTCAAGGTCCCAGTCATACAGCACACTTAACCCCTGTTTCTATTGCATGTGTTTTAAACACATTTTTAAGTGCATTACAGAAGGCTTATGACAGAGATTTCCTTAATACACTCTTCTCAAAGTAGCATGCACATATCTCTTATAACCATCATTAGTACTTTTTTTCCTTTTTTTTAGAGGGTGGTAGGGGCAGAGGGAGAGGGAGAGATAAAGTCTTAAGAGGCTCCAGGTTTAGCGCCAAGCCCCATGTGGCGTTTAATCTCACAACCCTGAGATTGTGACCTGAGCCAAAATCAAGAGTCAGATGTTTAACCCACTGAGACAATCAGGCACCCCTTTATTACATTTGTTTAAAAAATTCTCTAGGGGGGCCTGGGTGGCTCAGTGGGTTAAGCCTCTGCCTTCGGCTCAGGTCATGATCCCAGGGTCCTGGGATTGAGCCCCTAATGGTGCTCTCTGCTCAGCAGGGAGCCTGCTTCCCCCTCCCTCTCTGCCTGCCTCTCTGCCTACTTGTGATCTCTCTCTCTTGGTTAAATAAGCAAATGAAATCTTAAAAAAAAAGATTTTTATTTATCTATTTGACAGAGAGAGAGAGAGAGCGCTCAAGCAGGAAGAGGGAGAAGCAGGCTCCCTGCTGAGCAGGGATCTTGATGTGGGACTCAATCCCAGGACCCTAGGATCATGACCTGAGCTGAAGGCAGACACTCAACCAACTGAGCCACCCAGATGCCCCATATCCATTACCTTTAAAAAGACTGCTTTGTTTGTAGCAGATGGATGGCACTCTTACAGTCACTGTTATTACATGTGTTTCTAAACCCTTCTCCAGATGCATTACAGAAGAACTAAGTATCCTTAGAACACTTAATAATATCTTTTACATGGGTACCTGGGTTGGCTCAGTCAGTTAAGCATCTGCCTTTGGCTCAGGTCATGATCTCAGGGTCCTGGGATCAAGCCCCTTGTTGGGCTCACTGCACATTGGAGAGTCTGCTTCTCCCTCTCCCTCTGCTCCACCCCCAGCTCATGCTCTCTCTCTGTTAAATAAATAAAATCTTTAAAATAAAACATCCTTTACAGGATAAAATCCAACCTCCTCAAGTCTAACTGATGTAATGAGATGGGTAGAGGCCATTTGATGGGTCAGAATTGCCAATAGGAAGTGAACTGATCACTTCCTGACCTGATAATACTCAGGTCAAATAAAAATGAGGGTGAGTACCATGCTGTCTCCTTCAGTGTGGGGCAGGATTAGTTTGGACCTTTATCTCACACCTAAAGAATAAGTCCCACCAAATAGGATTTTGCATTCAATTAAAATTCCACTGTGTTAGGGTGACAAGGATATATCAAAAATATAAAAGCAAGAAAATAATTTATTTCAAAAAGCAACTTTGATATTAGTTTATTAGAGCGATTCAGGCTTGTTGAAAAAAATTAAGATAACTAAAGACAATGTATAATTTAGAAACTGAAAGTACTTACGGCTCTTTTTCTGGTCATGAAATGAACCAAGCTGTATACTTTGCTTTTGAGTTATTTACTTTAAAAGTGTTATGTTTCTTGTTTTTGTTTCTAAAAATGAAATGTCCACAACTTTCATGTTGCTCTCTCACACACAGAAGAAATATACAAAGAAGTTGATTTTTACTTAATGTAGTTCTCAGATTGTTTTTTCTTGAGTCTGTGAATTTTAAACAAATTTTAGAAAAGAAATTTATTGAAGAATGACCCAAGAAGTGGAAATAACCTACCATACAAAAATAGTAGAATTAATAAACAAATTATAGATAGTTTTACAATGTACTACCATACTTTATTATTTATTTATTTTTAAAAATCAAACAATATTTATTTATTTATTTGAGAGAGAGAGCACATGCTCAAGCATGAGCAGTGGGGAGGAGGAGAGAAAGAAGCAGACTCCCTGCTGAGCATGGAGCCCGACAAGGGGCTTGATCCCAGGACCTGGGATCTTAACCTGAGTCAAAGGCAGATGCTTAACTGACTGAGCCACCCTGGCACCCCCACCATACCTTAAAATCAGGCAGATATTAAAATGAATGAACTAGATCTATAAGAATGGATGTGAACCAACCTCAAAACAATGTTAAATCTAAACAATGTTGTAAATGGTTAGGGATAGTGGGATACCATCAAGTACACGCACATACCCAAAATAATGCCGCATTGAATCTGGATGTGAACACATGTAATGAAAGCTTAAAATATGAATAGGAATGATAACCTCAAGATAGTGGCTACCTCTGGGGATAAAATGGAAAGAGATAGTAAAGATCTAGAGCTTCAGCTGAAACAAAAAAGAAACAAAAGTCCTGAAACATGGGTGGCAAAAGATTAACATCTATTAATTTGCGGTGCTGTGTGGATCGCAAGTATGTTACTTTCTATATGTTATAGTTAAAATGGATGATGATGATCATCATCATGGACAGAGAGATGAGGAAACCTTCCTTCCTTTGACTGTTAAGAGAATATTTGGGGGCATCTGGGTGGCTGAGTTAAGTGTCTGACTCTTGATCTCAGCTCAGGTCTTGATCTCAGCGTCTTGATCTAGGGGCCATGAGTTCAGGCCATATGGGCTGGGCTCCATGCTGGGCTAATTAAAAAAAAAAAGGCCATTTGATTCATCCTTATGCTTTTTCTGCTAAAAGATAAGATTGTTTTTATGATGTAGCAATTTTTTAAGTTTTTTTTTTTTAAGATTTTATTTATTTGACAGAGAGAGATCACAAGTGGGCAGAGAGGCAAGCAGAGAGAGAGGAGGAAGCAGGCTGCCTGGAGAGCAGAGAGCCCGATGTGGGACTTGATCCCAGGACCCTGAGATCATGACCTGAGCTAAAGGCAGAGGCTTAACCCACTGAGCCACCCAGGTGCCCCTGATGTAGCAATTTTTTAAAGGAAACTTTTAATTTTTGAATAGTTATACATTTACAGAGAAACTGCAAAGATAGTAGAGTGAGTTTTCATAGACTCATATACTTATTATAAACATTAGTATGGTAAATCTGCCACAATTAACGAACTAATATTCATACATTATTTTTTTAAACTGAAGTCTGTACTTTATTCAGATTTCTCAGTTTTTAAAAATCTAATATCTTTTTTCTATTTCAGGATCTCATCCTGGAGATCACAATACATTTAGCCATCGTGTTTCCTTTGGCTCCCAGACTGACTGGGATTTTGTAGAACGTCCCTTGGTTGAAGTTTCTACTGGTGTCCTTATTTTACCACTCTGAGCGAAGTGTAGAACTTCTTACCTCTTTTATATCTCATTTCTTTTCTCCCATTTGATAATATAGTTGTCTTAAATATTTCTCCTGCATACACTTAAAACCACACCAGTGTTATACTTTTTTAAAAGCAGCAAATATAATTTTAAAAACTCAGAGAAATGCCTATTGTATGTACCCGTATTTTTACTTGCCATGTTCTTTCTTCTTTCCTGATGCTTCAAGGCTCTTTCTTTTATCATTTTCCTTTTGTTTAGAGAACTTCTTTCGGCCATTCTTTTATTTTTTTTTCCAAGATTTTATTTATTTATTTGAGAGAGTGAGCGAGAACATGGGAGGGGAGAAGGTCAGAGGGAGAAGCAGACTCCCCATGGAGCTGGGAGCATGATGTGGCACTAGATCCCACGACTCCAGGATCATGACCTGAGCTGAAGGCAGTTGCTTTACCAACTGAGCCATGCAGGTGCCCTTCCTTCTTTTTAAAAAATTTTTATTTTTCATTTAAATTCAATTAATTAAAATGTAATATATTATTACTTTCAGAGGTAGAGGTCAGTGATTCATCAGGCTTATATAATACCCAGTGCTCATTACATTACATTCCCTCCTTAATGTCTATCACCTAGTTCCCCCATCCTCTCACCACCCCCCTTCCAAGCAATCCTTAGTTTGTCTCCCATGATTAAGAGTCACTTATGGTTTGTCTCCCTCTCTGATTTCATCTTGTTTCATTTTTTCCTCTCTTTCCCTATGATCCTCTGCCTTGTTTCTTAAATCCCACACATCAGTGAGATCATATGATAATTGTCTTTCTCTGGTTGACTTATTTCCCTTAGGATAATACCCTCTAGTACCATTCACATTGCTGTAAATGGCAAGATTTCATTTTTTGATGGCTGTGTAGTATTTCATTGTATATATATGCCACTCCTTTATCCATCCATCTGCCAATGGACAGCTGGGCTCTTTCCACAATTTGGCTATGGTGGATATTGCTGCTATAAACATTGGGGTGCACGTCCCCCTTTGGATCACTACATTTGTTATCTTTGGGGTAAACCCCTAGTAGTACAATTGCTGGTCAGAGTTGCTTTATTTTCAACTTTTTGCAGAACCTCCACACTATTTTCCAGAGTGGCTACATCAGCTTGCATTCCTACCAACAGTGTGAGAGGGTTCCCCTTTCTCTGCATCCTTGCCAACATCTGTTGTTTCCTGACTTGTTAATTTTAGCCATTCTGACTGGTTTGAGGTGGTGTCTGATAAGACATTTACAAATATCTTTTCTCATTCTTTCAGTTATCTTTTGGTTTTGTCAACTGTTTCCTTTATTGTGCAAAAGCTTCTTGTCTTGAGGAAGTCCCAATAGGCCATTTTTGGCTTTGTTTCCCTTGCCTTTGGAGCTGTGTCTAGCAAGAAGTCGAGGCAGCCGAGGCACAGAGTTCGCTACCTGTGTTCTCCTCTAGGATTTTGATGGATTCTTGTCTCACATTTAGGTCCATTTTGAGTCTGTTTTTGAGTATGGTGTAATTCTTCTGCATGTGGCTATCCAATTTTCCCAACACCATTTGTTGAAGAGACTTTTTTCCACTGGATAGTCTTTCCTGCTTTGTCAAAGATTAATTGACCATAGAGTTGAGGGTCCATTTCTGGGTTCTCTATTCTGTTCCACTGATTTATGTGTCTGTTTCTGTGCCAGTACCATACCATCTTGATGATTACAGCTTTGTAATAGAGCTTGAGGTCTGGGATTGTGATGTCACCAGCTTTGGTTTTCTTTTTCAACATTCTTTTGGCTATTGGGGGTATTTTCTGGTTCCATACAAATTTTAAGATTATTTGTCTCAGCCCTGTGAAACCAATTGATGGTATTTTGATAGGGATTGCACTGAATGTAAAGATTGCTCTATATGTTCTTCCAATCCATGAGCATGGAACATTTTTCCATTTCTTTGTGTTTTCTTCAATTTCTTTCATGAGTGTCCTATAGTTTTCTGAGTACAGATCCTTTGCCTCTTTGGTTAGGTTTATTCCTAAGTATCTTATGGTTTTGGGTGCAATGGTAAATGGGATCGACTTCTTAATTTCTCTTTCTTCTGTCTCATTGTTCATGTATAGAAATGCAACTGATTTCTGTGCACTGATTTTATATCCTGCCACTTTGCTGAATTCCAGTATGAGTGCTAGCAATTTTGGGTGGAGTCTTTTGGGTTTTCTACATAGAGTATCATGTCATCTGCAAAAAGTGAGAGTTTTACTTCTTTGCTGATTCAGATGACTTTTATTTCTTTTTATTGTCTGAATACTGAGGTTAGGACTTCTAGTACTATGTTGAACAACAGTGGTGAGAGTGGACATACCTGCCATGTTCCTGACCTTAGGGGGAAAAGTCAATTTTTCCCCATTGCGAATGATATTCGCAGTGGGCTTTTGTATATGTCTTTTATGATATTGAGGTATATTCCCTCTAGCCCTACGCTGTGAAGAGTTTTAATCAAGAAAGGATGCTATACTTTGTCAAATTTCTTTTTGCATCTGTTGAGAGTATCCTATGGCTCTGTCCTTTCTTTTATTAATGTGATGTATCATGTTGATTGATTTGTGGATGTTGAACCAAACTTGCAGTCCAGAAATCCCACATGGTAGTGCTGAATAATCCTTTTAATGTACTGTTGGATCCTATTGGCTAGTATTTTGGTGAGAATTTTTGCATCCATATTCATTAGGGATATTGGTCAGTAATTCTCCTTTTTGGTGGGGTCTTTGTCTGATTTTGGGATCAAGGTAATGCTGGCCTTAGAAAGAGTTGAGAAGTTTTCTTTCCATTTCTATTTTTTGAAACAGCATCGAAGAATAGGCATTAATTTTGCTGTAAATGTTTGGTAGAATTCCCCTGGGAAGCCATCTGGCCCTGGACTCTTCCTTCTTGGGAGATTTTTGATGACTGCTTCAATTTCCTTGCTGGTTGGGACACCTGGGTGGCTCAGTTGGTTAAGCCGCTGTCTTCGGCTCAGGTCATGATCCCAGAGTCCTGGTATTGAGTCCCACATTGGGCTCCTTGCTCAGTGGGGAGCCTGCTTCTCTGCCTGCCACTCTGCCTGCTTGTGCTCTCTCTCTGACAAATAAATAAATAAAATCTTAAATTTTTTTTTTTTAAATTTTCTTGCTGGTTAGGGGTCTGTTCAGGTTTTCTGTTTCTTCCTGGCTTAGTTTTGGTAGTTTATACCTCTCTAGGAATGCATACATTTCTTCCAGATTGCCTAATTTGTTGGCATATAGTTACTCATAATATGCTCTTATAATTGTTTGTATTCCTTTGGTGTGGATTGTGATCTCTCCTCTTTCATCCATGATTTTATTTATTTTGGTCCTTTCTCTTTTCTTTTTGATAAGTCAGGCCATCAGTTTATTAATCATTAATTATTTCAAAGAACCAGATCCCAGTTTTGTTGGTCTGTTCTACTGTTCTTTTGGTTTCTATTTCATTGATTTCTGCTCTGATCTTTATTCTCTTCTCCTGCTGGGTTTAGGCTTTATTTGCTGTTCTTTCTCCAGCTCCTTTAGGTGTAGGGTTAGGTTGCTTATTTGAGACATTTCTTGTTTCTTGAGAAAGGCTTGCACTGCTATCTACTTCCCTCTTAGGACCGCCTACGCTGCATCCCAAAGGTTTTGAACACTTGTGTTTTTGTTTTCACTTGTTCCATGAATTGTTTTAAATTCTAACTTCCTGGTTGACCTATTCATTCTTTAGTAGGATGCTCTTTAGCTCCCATGTATGTGAGTTCTTTCCAACTTTCTTCTTGTGATTGAGTTCCAGTTTCAAAACATTGTGGTCTGAATATATGCAGGGAATGATCCCAGTCTTTTGGTACCAGTTGTGACCTGATCTGTGACCCAGGATGTGACCTATTCTGGAGAATGTTCCATGAGTGAAGAATGTGTATTCTATTGCTTTAGGATGGGATGCTCTGAATATATCTGTGAAGGACATCTGGTCCAGTGTGTCATTCAAAGACCTTGTTTCCTTGTTGATCTTCTGCTTAGATTATCTGTCTATTGCAGTGAGGGGGGGTGGTGTTACAGTCCCCTACTATTACTGCATTATTATCAATGTGTTTCTTTGATTTTGTTATTAATTGGCTTACATAATTGGCTGCTCCTATGTTGGGGGCATAAATATTTACAATTGTTAGATCTTCTTGTTGGATAGACCCTTTAACTATGATATAGTATCCTTCCTCATCTTTTATTACAGTCTTTGGTTTAAAATCTAAATCATCCGATGTAAGGATTACCACCCCAGCTTTCTTTTGATGTCCATTAGCATGATAAATGGTTTTCCACCCCCTCACTTTAAATCTGGAAGTGTCTTTGGGTCTAAAATGAGTCTCTTGCAGACACCATATCAATGGGTCTTGCTTTTTTATCCAATCTGATACCCCATGTCTTTTGATGGGGGCATTCAGCCCATTTACATTCAGAGTAACTACTGGAAGATTTGAATTTAGTGCTATTGTATTACCTGTAAAGTCTCTGTCTGTATATTTTTCTGTTCCTTTCTGGTCTATGTTACTTTTGGGCTCTCTCTTTACTTAAAGGATCCCCTTTAATATTTTTTGCAGTGCTGATTTAGTGATCACAAATTTTTCATTTCTCTTTGTCCTGGAAGCTTTTTATCTCTCCTATTTTGAGTGATATTCTTGTTGAATAAAGTATTCTTGGTTGCATATTTTTCTTATTTAGCACCCTAAATATATCATGTCAGTCCTTTCTGGCCTCCCAGGTCTCTGTGGATAGATCTGCTGCCAGTCTAAAGTTTCTATCCTTGTAGCTATGGACCTCTTGTCCTAAGCTGCTTCTAGGATTTTTGCTTGTCTCTGAGATTTGCAAGTTTCAGTATTATATGTCAAGGTGTTGACCTATTTTCATTGATTTTAAGGGGGAGATTCTCTGTGGTTCCTGGACTCGAAGGCTGCTTCCTTCCCCAGATTAGGGACATTATCCACTATAATTTGCTCCCATATCCTTCTACCTTCCCCCCCTCCCTGCTTTCTCTTCTTCTGGGATCCCAATTACTCTAATATTGCTTTGCTTTATCATATTACTTATCTTTCCAATTCTCCCTTCACGATCCAGTAGTTGTTTATCTTTCTTTTTCTCAGCTTATTCTCCATCATTTTGTCTTCTATATCACTAATTCTCTCCTCTGCCTCATTTATCTAGCAATTAGAGCCTCCACTTTTGATTGCATCTCATTAATAGCCTTTTTGATTTCAACTTGGTTGGATTTTAGTTCTTTTATTTCTCCAGGGATTCTCTAGTGTCTTCTGTGCTTTTTTTCAAGCCTAGCTAGTTTCTTTATAGTCATTATTCTGAACTCTAGTTCTGACATCTTACTTATGTCCATACTGATAAGGTCCCTGGCAGTCAGTACTGCCTTTTGTCCTCTTTTTTGAGGTGAGTTTTTCTGTCTTGTCATTTTTGGAGAAAGGAATTGCTTTTCTATTTGCAGAGTTGCAGCTATTTTCTTAGATCTCTGCTTGAGTTCACAGGTGTTCAGAATGATTTGATAGCTATCTAGCTGAATTCCTGGAACCAAACAAAACTAAAGTCTCCTACTCCTCCACCATCTAACTAATATATAATGTTGAATTCAAATTCAAGTATTACTGAATTTCAAATTTTTCCCACCAAGACAGCTCAGCTGTTGCAGAAGCAATGTTGATCTGTTTGGGACAAGAACGTAGAGCTCCCAGCATTCCCCCTGACAGCCCTGTGCTGAGCTCAAGAAGGACTGAGAAGTATTTGCAGCTTTTCAGTCTTGAAGACCACAGGAAGAGCCAGGGTCATAAAGGAAGGCTGCCCAGGAAAAACCTGCACATTTTTTGAGCCTCAGGGAAGGAGAGTCCCAAAGTAGTTCTGGCTTGGACCCAACTCCCTCTGGGCACACCTCTGTCAGACTTCATGATCTTGCATACGGTAATTTATCTAGATCCTGTCATCCTCTTCCAGCTCCTCCTCAGTCTTCCCTGTATCTTTGAGAGCAATTCCTCTCCAGGGCCAGGGTGATGATGGCCATGGCTGCCAGGGACTCCAGCCACAGACACCTTCTTTATGAGAGAATTATTTCTTCTACTATATTTCTAGGCTTTCATTTCTAAAATAAAGTCTTTACTTCTAGCACTTCATTAAGCTTAAAGGCTGTGCCTGTACAAAGATGGGATTTTTAAAATTACTGATTAAAAGTGCTTTATCCTACTTAATCTTCCCTTGGGTTTTTATCTATTTCCTTAGTTACAAGCCTTATTTCTTTCTAGGAATTTGGGCTCTTTTTGAATCCATTTTAATGTCTTCATTCTTTATTTCAAAATTTTCTAGAAAAACTGTTGTTTCTTTTTTTAAAAAAGATTTTATTTATTTGTTAGAGAGAGAGAGAGAGAGAGAGAGCGAGCACAAGCGGGGGAGCAGCAGGCAGAGGGAGAAGCAGACTCCCCACTGAGCAGGGAGCCCGATGTGGGACTAGATCCCAGGATGCCTGAGCCGAAGGCAGACGCTCAACCAACTGAACCACCCAGGTGTCCCTGTTGTTTCTTTCTGTTGATTACCTACCTACTGATTTAAGAGGGGACTGGCTGGTGGCTACCTTAATGGCTTACTTCTCAAATGATCCTCTTTGGCCTTTCTTATCCCCATTCTCATTTCCCAGAAAGAGAAATCCAGCATGAGAAATTTGCTGTTGCTTACATCAAAAACTTACAACTGTCTCCCCATTGATAAGAGACAGGTTATCCTAGGGGCACCTGGGTGGCTCAGTGGGTTAAGCCGCTGCCTTCGGCTCAGGTCATGATCTCAGGGTCCTGGGATCGAGTCCCGCATCGGGCTCTCTGCTCAGCGGAGAGCCTGCTTCCTCCTCTCTCTCTCTCTCTCTCTCTGCCTGCCTCTCTGCCTACTTGTGATCTCTCTCTCTGTGAAATAAATAAATAAAATCTTTAAAAAAAAAAAAAAAAGAGACAGGTTATCCTAAACAAGCACCCTATTAACATGTGTCCCTTCCTACTTTGTAAAATGTTAGACCTTTACAGTTTTATACATACTGCAGGATTTTAGAGTTCTACAGTTTTAGCTTTGCAAATTTGCTATAATGTTCTGGTAGATAGGTCTTAAAAAGTTATTCAAAGCAACTTTACCTAAAATAATAAAAAGCTCATAAATTATAAACACTGAGTTCATGATATTCTTCTGTCTTTCTCTGGTCATCAATAGACTTCTTTTTTTTTTTTTTCATCAATAGACTTCTGATTGTAGGAAGTATGCATATGTTATTTTGTGCTTTTCTTTGGAATATATTGTTATTTTACTTTTAGAAATTGAGATAAAATTCACTTACCATAAAATTTTAAAGGGTACATTTCAACAGTTTTTAGTATATTCATAAGGGTGTGCAACCATCACTAATTCCAGAACATTTTCATCACCCTAAAAGAAACACCATACTGATTAGTAGTTATTCCCAATCTTGTTCACCCTTATCCCCTGGCAATCACTAATTCACTTTCTTTCTTTTTTTTTTTTTAAGATTTTATTTATTTATTTGAAACAGAGAGAGAGAGAGAGATCACAAGTAGGCAGAGAGGCAGGCATAGAGAGAGAGGAGAAAGCAGGGTCCCCGCTGAGCAGAGAGCCCGATGCGGGCCTCGATCCTAGGACCCTGAGATCATGACCTGAGCCGAAGGCAGAGGCTTAACCCACTGAGCCACCCAGGCGCCCACTAATTCACTTTCTAATCCACTTTCTGTCTCTATGGATTTACATATTCTGGACATTTCATACAAGTGAAACCACATAGCATACGGTCTTTTGTGCCTGGCCTCTTTCACTTAGCATAATGTTTAAAGGTTCATCTATGTTGTAGCATGTGTCAGTCCCTCATTCCTTTTTATGGGTGAATAATATCCCATTGAATGGATACACATTTGTTTTGTTTACACATTCATCAGTTGATGGACATTTAGGTTGCTTCTATTTTTTGGCTATGATGAATAATGTTCCTCTGAACATTTATGTACAGGTTTTGAGGCATATACCAAGGAGTAGTATTGCTGGGTCATATGGTAACTCCATCTAACTTTTTAGGGCACCAGCAACAACATACAAGAATTCTAATTTCTCCTCTCCTTGCCAACACTTTTATTTTCTGGAGTTCCCTCTTTTTTTTTTTTTTTTTTTTAACCCACTCACTGATCTTTTTAATGATTATATATTTTATCACATTGATTTATCACAGTTTATAGTTTGGATCCTTAATTCATTAGAATTTTGACTATTTGCATTTCCCCCGGCAATGATAAATATGGCTCTTTCTAACTCTTGACAATAAAGATCCTTTTCTTTCATATTATTTCCCAAAAGTATTTTCTTCCAATGCGGGATTGCTAAGGCTACAAATATGAAGAGTCTTATATCACTTGTTGCTACAAGCAACATACATTTCTTTATTCCCTCACAGCCCAATTTAATTCAGTGAAAACTTACTAAGGCCCCCCTCTTTCTTGTCACTCACTGCCTGTGGAGGTGGCAGCTGTCTTCTACTCAGCATCATGGCTGCCCTCAGACTTCGGGCGAAGCCCAAGATTGTTAAAGAGGACCAGGAAGTTCATCTGGCACTGTCAGACCAATATTATCAAAATAAAGTGCAACCAGGGGTGCCTGGGTGGTTCCGTCTGTTAAAAGTCTGCCTTCAGCTCAGGTCATGATCTCAGGGTCCTGGGATGGAGCCCCATGTCAGGCTCCCTGCTCTCAGGGAGCCTGTTTCTCCCTCTCCTCCCTGCTCATGCTCTCTTTCTCTCTCTCTCATAAAAAAAAAAAAAATCTTAAAAAAAACTTGGGTGCGACTGGTGGAAATCCAGAGGCACTGACAATAGGGTGCACAGAAAGTTTGCGAGACAGATCTTGATGCCCCACCATTGGCTTTGGGAGCAACACCAAAACAAAGCACATGCTTCTCAGTGGCTTCTGGAAATTCTTAGTCCACAGGGTCAAGGAGCTTGAAGTGCTGCTGATGTGCAACAAATCTTACTTTGCAGAATCGCTCATAATGTGTCCTCCAAGAATTGTAAAGCCATTGTAGAAAAAGCAGCCCAACTGGCTGTCAGAGTCACCAATCCCCATGCCAGGGTGTGCAGCAAAGAAAATGAATAGATGTCATATTTATGTTAATAAGGCCATAAAAATACCAAAAAAAAAAAAAAAAAAGCTTACTGAGGATTTATTGAGTACTAGGCATTATGTGTTAGGTCCGGGCTTTACAGATGTGGTACTTACCTTCAAGGAACTTAAAGTCCAGTAAGACAGATAAGAAAATAGGTAATTTCATAACACGTAAGTATGAAGAAACAGATATGTACAGGATGCTGTGGAAGGACAGAGAAACAGTGGGAAATCAAGCCTGCATGCATGCGTGTTGGGAGGAGGAGTCAGGAATAATGACAAAAGTAATTCAGAGCAGTCAAGGGAGGAAGATGTTTTAAAGAAACAACAGTGGGCAGTGGAAGCTGATGGAAAGTCAGATAAGAAGTCTGTGTGTCCATCTGATTTAGCAACAACACCTGGAAGCAGCAATTTCAGTGGAGCTGGTGAGGTTGGAAACCAGAATGGTGAGGGTTGAGAGTGAGTGGGAGATTTGGAAGCACTAGACAGATTATGTTGAGTAAACAAAGCCTTGTGACAAGGGTTTTTAACTGTTCAGTTTTTGACATTCTTTTTCCCAATACCTTAACACAATTCAGTTTAAAACCACAATTAGTGGTTTCCAAATCTGTTCCTGATGAAGTTTATTTCAGGTCCTGTCTTTTAGCTGTTGTAGCTAATTTGAGGCATAGAGTATATTTGCAAAGTTGATTGTAACAATGTCTTCCCATCCTTCCCATCCTTCCATTGCCAGGTGACTTTGCCATTCCATCCATTAAGAGGTGAATCTGTTTTCCTTCCCATGAATCTGGGCTGGCCTGCTGATTTGCTTTGTCCGTAAGAATGAGACAGAAGTGACACTGTGTGACTTCTGAGCCTAGGTGTTGAAAGGCTTTGCAGTTTCCATTTATGCTGTGTTGGAATAGTAATAAGACCAGCAAGACTGGCAGGACTGCCCAGCTAAACCTAGCCCAGACTGCTGACCTACAGAATTATGAGCAAATAAAATAGCTGTTATTCTAAGCTACTAAGTTTTGTGTGATCCATTATGTGGCAATAAATAACTTTTACATCAGCTGAACCTTTTATTTTCTTGCAGCTCATGCCAACTGGTAAGATGGCTCATAATGAAAGGCTAAGTATCATTAGTGTACTTGAAGAGCTATTTCTGTATCTCATCTTTTAGATCACTTATCTAAATATTAATTCAGTATCTCAAAGTTTTCAGAGAGTTTTGATTCCAACACTTTCTTATTCTTGAGTCAATTCTCTGTCTAAGATAAAATATCTCATACTTTTAACACTTTTTAAAAAGGGGGGTAGTAAGGGGAGGAAGGAAAAGAGGGAGAAACCTTGAAGAGCCAAGGCATTGGATAATACTGGTCACTCATAGAATGAAGTAATAATGTACTCCTTTCCTGGGGTCCATGTATTATTCAATTTTGTATCTCCAAGGTCCATAATGGTATCTGTATTTGGCACATGGCTAGAGTTCAACAAGGATACACAAAGAGATAATGAAGTTGCTACTTCTACACATTGTTTCATTTTTGTACATTTTGTTTCCTGAAAGTAGAGCCAGATTCTGCTAGAGTTCTGGTCCTGTAGGCAGCACAGCCTTGAGTACATCAAGGAAGATCTCAAAGCCTTATGCAGTAGACATCTATGTGGGCAATATTGCCCGAACCCCTACCCCAGGTTTTTGGGGATTCCTACAGGAAAATGAAGCACAGCAATATTTCCTAATCTCTTGCTCTTCTTAGTTTTTTTCTGCTACTACATTTCTCTTCCACTGAAAACTAAATAACTGTCGATCTCAAGTCCAGTGATCTCAAAGTTTCATGAAGCCAAAAATCATCCTTACTCCAAAATGGGGTGTGTAGGGGCGCCTGGGTGGCTCAGTAGGTTAAGTGTCTGCCTTCAGCTCAGGTCATGATCCCAGGGTCCTGGGATTGCGCCCTGTTTTTGGCTCCCTGCTCAGCAGGGAGTCTACTTCTCTGTCTCCCTCAGCCCCTCCCCCTCCACTCATGCTCTCTATTTCTCTCAAATAAATAATAAAAATAAAATCTTTTTAAAAATGGGGTGTCTTGTATGGCTCCAGGTTCAAACTGAAATAATAAAAAGAATGATGGTTACATTTGGTTATAACTGCAGACCTGACATCAGATGAAGCAAAAAGGAATACGAAGAAAGGCATAAGAAATAAGGAGAAGGGGTGATGCCACTGTGGCTACTCATCTGAATGATCTGTATTTGGTTCACCTAGAGTTCTGCTTCCAGTCTAGTGTAATAATACTGAAGAGAGGGATGTTTGTGTTGGAGAGGTATCAATTCTCCGCTCAGAAAATACAGATGCTTGGGTCACTACCAGAACTTCAAGAATGCTCAAAATAAGCCCAGTATAAAATTTTGCCTGAGGGATGCCTGGGTGGTTCAGTTGGTTAAGCATTTGCCTTTAGCTCTAGTCATGATCCTAGGGTCCTGGGATCGATTCCTGCATTGGGCTCCTTGCTCACTGGGGAGCCTGCTTCTCCCTCTGCCTGCTGCTCCCCCTGCTTGTGCTCTCTCTCTGACAAATAAATAAAATCTTAAAAAAAACCCCAAACTTTGCCCATTTTTTTTTAGATTTTAGATTTTTTAGATATTTATTTTTTAAAATTTTATTTATTTATTTGACAGAGAGAGACACACAGAGATAGGGAACACAAGCAGGGGGAGTGGGAGAGGGAGAAGCAGGATTCCTGCTGAGTAGGGAGCCTGATTTGGGGCTCAATCCCAAGACCCTAGGATCATGACCCGAGCTAAAGGCAGATGCTTAACGACTGAGCCACCCAGGTGCCCTGTAGATTTTATTTTTAGGTAATCTCTATACCCAATGTGGGGCTTGAACTCACGACCCTGGGATCAAGAGTTGCATGTTCCATCAACTGAACCAGCTAGGCACACCTGTCTGAGATCAGTTTTTATTTTATTTATTTAAAAAAAAGATTTTCTTTATTTATTTGACAGACAGAGATTATAAGTAGGCAGAGAGGCAGGCAGAGAGAGAGGAGGAAGCAGGCTCCCCGCTGAGCAGAGAGCCCAATGTGGGGCTCAATCCCAGGACCCTGGGATCCTGACCCGAGCTGAAGGCAGAGGCTTTAACCCCCCGAGCTACCCAAGCACCCCCTGAGATCAGTTTTTAAAAAGAATTTTCCTTTTATGTGTAACAGTCATGCTCGTGAATAGTGGCTATAAAAGAAATAATAACTCATCTCTAAAACAGGAATGGTAAGTATGCAGAAAGTCTAAATAAATTACTAGGCCTGTCATTCATCTCTTACTTCATATCACAGTAGGTTCCTGGTTCCGTCTGAACCTTTACACTGATTCTCTGAGTTTGTGTTCAGAGGTTAAGGGAACAAAAATGGCACAGACACAACTGAGTTTGTGTTCAAAGGTTAAGGGAACAAAAATGGCCAGAAAACCACTGGGAGGCTGGTGGGGTGACAAGTCCCAGAATACCATAAACCCTATCCACCTCCACTGACATGGGAAGTAGGAGGTACAAAGTAGTATTAGCTTATGTCGAATCTCAGTATATTGCACAGACCTTTTCTGTGATAAAGAATTTGATTGATGACCCACTCAAATAGAATTTCTACACTTTCTTACCTAGTAGGATTATGTTTGAAAAAATAAAAAATATAGCAAAGCCCGGGCAGAGAAACCCTAACCTAAGAGAAGGTTTACTCTAGCCAGGGAATTCTATTTTTAAGAAAAAATAAGCAACTTAATGAGTCTGTTCAGTTCTTTCCTCATCACCCCCCACTGCCTCTAGCCTTGACTAAAAACTGACTTGTGAATTTTCCTTTTTTAAACATCTTACTTGGGCGCCTGGGTGGCTCAGTCGGTTTAGTGTCTGCCTTCAGCTCAGGTCATGATCCTGGGGTCTTGGGATTGAGTCCCACAAAGGGCTTCTTGCTCAGTGGGGAGCTTGCTTTTCCTTCTCCCTCTGCTGGCCCCTGCATGTACTCTCTTCTCTCTTTCTCTGTCAAATAAATAAACAAAGTCTTAAAAAAAAAAAAAACACACAAAAAAACCCCAAACATCTTGCCGTGGTAACTTACAGAAGCAAGGTGTAGCAGAAAAATTATTTAAAAGTTTGATGACATATGCTCTTATTCCAATTTTGCCACAAACTGGGTGACTTTTGGGCAAGATATATAATCCTTCTGTTGTTCTGTTCTGTACAATTAGAACAACTACTTGGCCCATGGCTCAGGCTTGTTAAGATGACCTAGTGAGATGCCAAATTACTTTGAGAATCATAGAATTTATTAGCATAAGGCATCACTATTATTTTAAAATGCAAACCAAATCATCATCGTTTTACAAGCTTCCTTGGGATCCTTGGCCATTTTTATGGCTTTAATAACTTATATTGGAGTTTTTAACTATATTAGTCCCTAACTTTCAATTTTCTAGATACCTCCATTTATCTGACATCCTCTTACTTAAGACTAAAAAAAATAGGAATGCCAGGAATGAAAACAATTTTTTCCCCAGATTATAGTACAAAGGTGTAACATTGCTTCTAGCCCACATATTTTCTGTGATGACCATTCTGGAAGGCAGAAAGTATGATCAGTGTCTGAGACGGAGGAGAGAGAAACTTCAGCGGGTGAGGAGGCCGATAAGGGGTGGGTAAGCACAGGTCTTATAACAAAAGTCATTTGAGGGGAGCCTGGGTGGCTCAGTTGGTGTCCCCTTTGTCTCCATGCACAGTGGGGAGTCTGCTTGAGATTCTTCCCCTCCTTCCTCCATTCTCTAAAATAAATAAATCTTTAAAAAGGCATTTGATATGAAGATTTTTTTTCTCTTCATGTTGATTAGAAGAAACACATAGGGGATGAAATCTGTAGCATTTTACTTGGGATGTAGCTCCAGTCTGATGAATATATTGTCCAAAACTTGTATTTAGTGCAAAGGTGTGTCAACTCAGGATTCTTATCAGTACACAGAAGGGATTTTAAATACAGTACATGCACAAAGGCATTACTTTTATGTCGAAGGAGGTGGTTTCATAGTTTCATAGTTTTCCTTTCATTAGAGCCAATTTCCTTCTTAAAGGGAGATCCATATTTCTAATGTCCACAAGGCAGACACTACACAGCACATCAGAGAGATCCTTGCTCATTCACTCATCAAAATGTATCAACCATGTATTACCTACAAGGCACTGGACTATAGTACATGGGGAACATTAAGATGTACAAGATACAAATCCTCTCCTTAGGAGTGAGGGGAAACAGTCATTCCAGTTTAATTTGCCATGTGCCAAGTATGATGATAGAGGCTTTGTATCTATTACCTCATGAGAACCTTATACTTTAGAAAGTGAGCTAAGACACACGCATAAATAATAATATACTTGGCATATGCTGAGCACCCAATAATTATCTGTTTAATGAATGAATATAAGGAACCTAAGAGATCTCAAAATAATCACTCTTGTTTCAGAGACCCAGAGATTCAGAGTCCCCCTGAGGTAGTGGTTTCCGACACCAAGAACCTCATTTCATGTTGGGTTGACCACTTCCGAGCTGTATAATGAATGGTCTGATCCTGGGCAGGTTGAATAACCTGAATTTTGATTTCCTAACCTGCGATTTGGGTAAAGAGCCTCCCACTTCATAGTATTGTTATGGGGGTTGGTGATAACGTCTGCAAAGCTCCCCGCGTAGAAGGCTCTCGAAAAAGCGGGAGCAACTAGTACTATTACTAAATTTTACTACTGGACTGATACACTCTAACCATTGATGTAGTGTCCTTTCTACGACTGGCTCCAGTTATGTGCACGTACTTCCTGCAAACGCATTTAAAGACCCCTAGAGACTCAGAGACCAGTGCTTTTACCTGGTGCGAGACATTAGCAATTTCACTTTTATAGAGAGGAGTGTGGAGAGGTGTGAGGGATTTCTCTCCAGCGCCCTTTCGTGGCCCTTTTGAGACTGCGAAAAGCCTGTCACGAAGGTTCCCCACCTGCTTCTCAACGTCTAACCACGGTTCCTAAGCACCTACTGTGCGCAACGAAGCGCACCGCGCCAGGAGCTGCAGGAAGCCCGGCCCGTACTCTTTCTCTGGTCTTTTACGTCACGGTTTGAGGCTACTAAGCCCTCTTCTCTGACGTACTGTTGAATTGGTTCGCAGGCAATCGCGGTACCCCCAAGGAGAGCTCCAAATCCCCTCACGCCTACGAAACCACAGAAACTCCCACCTCCAGCCTCCCGCCGCAGGGAGGAGCAAAGACCCCTGGGAAATTGACCTTTCGCCTCCGCTCACTCCTTACTTCAGCTCACCAATTTTGACGCTAGCGAATGAAGCGACGAAAAAACCTGGGAGGCGGGACTTAGTGTTGTCCGATCCACACTGATTGGACTGCGACGGCGTGAGGGGGTGGACCGCGTGAACAGGTTAGCGACCCTCCCTCCGTGAGCCGGGAGAGGTGGAGGCTGCGCTTGCGCACTGGGAGGCGGCGGAAGTGGCCTGAGGCGGCTACGCGTGCGCTGTGGGCGGAGCGCGGCTCCTCCACCTCCTTAGCCAGCTAAGTCTTCCCATCCTTGCCCAGCTGGTGTGGTGCTCGTGTTTCCGCACCTCGTCGCGTAGAGTCGCTGCCGAGTGGGCGCTCGGTGTTCGGGTCGTCATGGCTGGTTACGAATACGTGAGCCCGGAGCAGCTGGCTGGCTTTGATAAGTACAAGGTAGCGCGGGGCCCCGCGGACGCCCCTCTCCCTCCTCTTCCCGGCCTCTCCTAGGCGGCTGAGGGGCAGGCGCGGTCCGTGTCACCTTGTGCCGCGTGGCTCCGAGCGGACTGGCGGGCGTTTCTCTGGGGGGGGGGGGGTCCTGTCGAGACCTGGAGCTTTGGGGTCAGGGTGCGTGGGAGCGTCCTAGGCCCGCCGCCTTGATTCGGTACCTTCCCGGAGGATTGCCTTTTCCTTAAGGGACCGCTCGACGAGAGTGGAACCAGAGAATTCCCTGCGCTGCTTTACTTCATCATGATTATTTTTAGCGGATGCAGTTACCTACGTGGTGTCTTAATTGTCTTCATTTTAATGAAGTCTCCACCCGTCTCTTTCATACAACTCAGATGGAGATGGTTTGTGGCAGAGAGGCCCGAGGAGGGGGAGTAACTACTGAGGCCATGCTGCTGATGCACTCCACTTCTACGCCCAATGAGGAGGCTTCCTCAGCCGTAGCTTGTGGCGCTTGGGCTGCCCGATGAAGTAAATGTGCACAGAAGGAGCTGTGTAGTAGAAAGAGCGCGGGCTTTGGAGTCCGTAGAAACCTGATACCAAACTCTAATTTCTTTACGTGGCCTTGGGCCAGGTAATAGTCCCTATGGTGCAGAATGATTATAGGAATTTGCCAAGGGACTGACACATAATGGGCCTCCAATAAAAGCTGGTTGTTCACTTTCCTCCAAATCTGGTTTTCCTCCACTGCTCTCTTATCAGTGAATGACTCCATTGTCCATCCAGTTTGCAGAGCCCGAGATCTGGGCTGTAACCTTTCATCCTTGCTGTCGGTGTCAGTTTCACTCTCGATTCCTCTACCTCACCCACCAGCCAGTGAATCACCAGGTCCTGTACCTTCTGTCACTTTTAGCCCAAGCTAGAAGAGTGGTTCCATTACCACTCATCCCACATACAGTGTAAGTAGCCTTTTTATTTTAGAATACTTTTAGAATAGATTTGCAGGAAAAATCGTGAAGATAGTAGAATTCCCTTATGTCTCAGACCCAGTTTTCCCTATTACTAACATCTTACCTTAGTATGATACATTTGTCATGATTAATGAATCAATATTTACACATTATTAACTGAGGTCCATACTTTACCCAGATTTCCCAAGTTTTCACTTAATGTCCTTCTTCTTTCCTGGGATTTCATCTACAATACCACATTTCCTTTAGTCGTCCTGTCTCCTTAGGCTTCTCTTGGCCGGGACCATTTATCAGACCCCTTCTTTTTGATAGCCCTAGTAGTTTTGAGGAGTTCTGGTTATGTGTTTTGTAGAATGCCCGTCAGTTGGGATTTGTCTAATGTTTTTCTCACGGTGAGGCAAGGGTTATGGGTTTTTTGGGAGGACGGCACGGAGATGAAATGGCATTCTCATTAGAGTACATGCTGTCCATATGACTTGTCACTGTTGATACTGACTTTGATCACCCGGCTAAAGTACTGTTTGTTAGGTTTCTCTCTGTAAAGTTACTCTCTTTGGAAGGCAGTCACTATGAACCCTCCCTTGATAGTGGAGAGTTATGTCCCACCTCCGTGAGGGCAGAGTATTGGCATAATTTGTTTGGAATTATGCATGGGAGATCTGTCTTTTCTTCCCATTGTGTATTTATCCAATCATTTAGTTATATCAGCGTGGATGCATGAATGTTTATTTTATTCTGTGGGTTATGATTAAGTAGTATTTTATTTTGTTGCTTGACCACATTTACTTTTGCCCTTACAGTTTTTTCTTTATGTTAGTGATCTTTAAAAAAAAATGTGCATCTGGTCACATTACTTTTTTGCTTAAAACCCCCACGTCTTCCCATTGCTCTTGGAATGAAGTCCCAAAAATTGATAACATGATCTACATGTCTCTGAATGATACGGTCCTTACCTGTCTTTAGCTTCACATACTCCTCACTGTCTGCTGCTGCTGGCGTTAGTAGCCATCTCCTCCCCTTCTCCCCTTTTCTTTTTCAGATCTTTAAGTAATGTTGTTCCAGCTGTCAGGAATGTTGCTTCCTTTCCTGTTTATATTCATCTTTATGTTTTCACTTAAATGTTATTTCCTCAGAGAAACATCCCCTAAGCTCTCCTCTCCCCTTAAGCGTGCCGTCAGAGTACCCTCTGCTCCTTTATGGAATTTGTTGGTGTGTCTCCCTAGTAGAATATAATACTCAAGTGGTTAGACTTGGTTTATGGATCACCATGGCCTGAGCACAGTACTACTACGCATACTAGGAACCTGGTAGACGTGTGGAATGAATGAATAGCTGAAAAAAATCATAATGGATTTTCCCTAACTGGAATCGGAAAAACTGTGAAGGACTTTAGCAAGTCATATGGGACATACCTCTGCTTTTAAGCAACATGGTGTCATACAGTTTTGACCTGAGGTGCTGACATGTATTAACATTTAAGTGAAAAGAAGGGGCGCTTGGGTGGCTCAGTGGGTTAAAATTTAAATGAAAAGAAGTTTCAGAGCCTTCTTGTAACCTTGGCCAGGGCTTTGTAACTTCATTAAAGAAGGTTATTAACCCAGACACCTCCTGTTTTGCCTTCAGCTCTACCCCTTCCTGTTCTCTCTTTTGCACTGTAAATATTGACATATAAAACTTTTTCCTTACTAGGATCTGGCTTTCTGGGTGTAAGTGCCAATAGAAGAGCTGTTTTCAGTTGCAGCAGTGTCTGTATTATGGAATCCACTTTTTCTTATAAGCAGTGTTCCCTGAGTTTATATTTCCAACTAGATAGGTGTTCTAATTTACAGTAAATTCGAGTGTGCTTTTTTATTCCTATCTTTTCCCTTTTTCCGTTACCCGACTCACTTCCTGTGTCTGACAGCACATTTCCTATCATCCTGGAAAACAAAGGTCAGTTTAGCAAGTGTCCAGTGTTCACTAAAATGTAGTTTGTTGATTTTATTCTAAAAAAGGAGGGCCACAAATTATAATCGAAACTTCTTCTAGTAGAGGGTACTTAGTATTGTGTTCATATTAAAAATATGAATCCAAAGGTGTCCAAAGGAAAAAATCTGTGTGGTCAGTTTTACTGGAATGTGAATTGTACCTAGAGACACTTTCTAAAGAACATACATACCTCTTGTGTGGTCTTCAACAGGAAGTGCTTTATGAATGCTTATTGAATTAAAACAGCTTTCGAAGCAGATCATCTCATAAATGGGTAAAGACTCAAAATAGTCAAGAGATCTTTATTCCCCGATGTGACCCTGTATATTACAGCAAAGAGATGTGAGAAAATTTGATACTGTAAAAGCTGCTGGTATAAAAATTACTTTTGAATTAGTTTAATTTCTTTGTCTCCCTGGAGGTACATCTGAGAGCTACAGTTGGAAACCTGGCAGTTATTCAGAATAACCACTGAGAAGGGTGCATATGTGGGTGGTAATTTGATTTCTGTAGTAAGAAACTAAGATGATTGCTTCTTGGTGCAGAAAAGAGCATGGGATGGATTGTATGTTATGTGCTGTCTGTTATGTGTTGTGTTCTCCATTTGTTACCACAATTTTATTAAGCAGATGAATAATTAGTTGAGAGTCTGCCTTCTCTGTTAGGATATGGGCTCTGAGAGGGTAGGGCCTATAGGTGTCTTATTCAACACGACCAGGGTATAGCACACGAAGAAAATAGGTGCTCAACAAATATTTATTGAAGGAATGAAAGTGCAAAAGAATATAAACCATTTTGGAAGTATGGTAAAAGGGAGCTGTGCATCTCCTGGATATCCGAAGAATACTTAGGTGTTTTGAATGTGAAGATGTCAGGGATTTAACTACCATTTTCTCTGTTGCTTCTTCATGTGCCTTTAGACAATTATATTGGGGGATTTTACCTTTGAGAGGCTTATCATTCCTCCTTTCTACCTGTCCATTCTTTGGACAACTCTTTACAGTTGAAGGATTTTCCCGATTATCTAAGGGTGAGACTTCTATTGTGGTTTACTTAATCTGACCTAGGGGAGGCATTATTTAATTGCTAGTGTAACAGCTAGATCCAAGTTGTATCATTTTGCTTCAGAGAGGAGGTAAGTGTTCTTCCAAATGTCTTGCTTGGTTTCAAGAATATAATTTTAGGATGAATTGGTTTCAGTTATTTTGTTGTTGCATGTCAACAACAACCAGATTATAGGAGCTGTAATAATTGTAAATTTAGTAGTGTAACAGTTAACAGGTTGTAAAGAGAGACTGTGTGCAGAAGAGCAGTGGAATGCAAAAGGAGTGGAGGCCTGAGAGTATTTTCTGGGAACCATAAGAAGGTAGATATTTAGGCATGATGGTGGAGAGGCAGGAGATGAGGCTGAAGAGGGAGGTGGGTCCTGTCAAGAGGGGATGCTTTGAAGGAAAGGACTTCTAGATTTTACCTGTAGATCAGTGTTTCTGTGGCCCAAGGACTATCAGCATCAGAATCACTTGGGGAAGTGTTTAAATAGCAGATTCCTAGCCTCACTTCGGGAGATTCTGGGTAGGTTACTATTATCTGCATGTTAAATATCTCAGGTGATTTTTAGGCATGTCGTAATGCTGTAGGTTTGGGGGAACTGCTTGATTTTAAACAGGATCAGATTTTAATTTTAGGAAGCTTACCCTGGCAGTGTGTAGAACAATGGGTAAATAGAAAGATAATAGTAATCTTTTGTGCAAGGGACTTCTCTTGGATGGGACCAAATGGTGTGGCTTGTGGACTAGGAATCAAAACAAAGAAACTTCATGCTGCGAAGAAGTATCGTTTGTGGAAGAATTAACCTCCACTAGAGGAATATTTCTGTAATGATTTCAGAGAATAGAACACTTGTCTTCTGAGGCAGAGTAGACACATGAGAAATTCTTGATCTTTTGATTTACACTTATGATTGCAGGTCAGCTACAGTATACCATGTTAATTATGGCAGTACCTAAATATGTTACATTTAATTCAGACATAACTTATCTTTAGTTGTGTTTGGTCTCCTTGAGTAGATTGAGGGAGCTGTCCTTTCCCACCTGTAGATACATTCATAAGGCTTGAAAAACATTTTAGTGACCCCATTTTTAAAAAAAGACTTTATTTAGTTATTTGACAGAGAGACACAGTGAGAAAGGGGACATAAGTAAGTGGGGAGTGAGAAAGGGAGAAGCAGGCTCCCTGCAGAGCAGGGAGTCCAGTTCAGGACTCGATCCCAGGACCCTGGGATCAGGACCTGAGCCAAAGGCAGACGCTTAACCAGCTGAGCCACCCAGGTGCCCTTTTCAAAAGATTTTATTTTTAAGTAATCTCTTTAGTGGCCATAGATATAGAATTATAAATGCCTCATGGAAAGAATTATTTTTGCAGTTGACAGAGGCAGAGGAATCTTTCAGAAGAAGTGAAACAAGGATGGATGGGGAACTTCTGTAGAATGAGAGGGAGAGAGATTAAGTGGTCGGTAGAAGGTCACCACAGTTTTAGGTGCTGTTTGGAAGAAACATCTTGACTTGGTTCTTTTACTGCTTTCTGAAACATCAGTTCACTGAGGATGGCTTGTTTTTCTAACACCTGTAATGCTTAAATTTGCTCAGTGCGTAAGGGAAAGTTGGAGCAGATGTACCAGAGAGACTGAAGGGGGGAACCAAGGCACAGAGACCAGGAAGACCATGGTAAATTAGACATAAGGAAGTGGCTGAGCCTAGTGAGCTCAGTGAAGGAAAGTTGAAATGGCAAGAGAAATATTTTAAATACTGAGTAATAATAATAATAATGATAGCAAATGTTTATATATGCCAGGCATTGCTTTAAGTGTTTTTATATATATTATCTCATTTAATATTCACAGGTGCCTTAAAAAGTAGAGCTACTGTTATTTTACTGAGGCACAGAAAATTTAACTTGCTAATGGTCCCAGAGCTGAGATTTGAACCCAGGTATTCTGAGTTAGGAGCCCATTTTCTTCATGCTGTGCTTCCTCTCAAATCTAAGAATTAAAGATAAGCTCTGCCATGTAGTTACTGGATGTTTGTACCAGATATCGAAACATTAAAGTAAAGACCTTCAGTGACATGCTTAATTGGGTTTGTGTCTAATGTGTGCAGGTGGGGAAAATGTATAGGGAAAAAGAAAGAACTATTTTTGTTTTCCCCCATTTAAAAATTATTAGTGGGGGCAGGTGGATGACCATATTTTCTAGTCTTAACATTTTGCTGAGTATTAAGAACATGTCATAAACTAGTAGCTTTAATTGAGATAAAAGTCTTTTGATTAAATAATTAGGTTTGGGACTAGTATTAAGTTAGAAAGAAACCACGTGCTAGTGTTCTGACTTAGTGTCATCTCTAACCAGATTTCCACATCTGTGAAATGAAGGAGTATCTGCCTCATAGGATCGTTAATCAAAACTGAATGAGTCAATATTTGTAAAATGCCTGGCACATAGTGCTATATTAATGTGAAGTAAGAAATAAAACTTGACATTTGTGCTTCTCTGTTTGTGGACGCTGGTTAACATACAACATACACATGTGTGCCCATACCCCAGGAAGTTATACCAAGAGGAAGTATATTTTAGGAAAGCAAGTTAAGGGTGACAACTTAATGGAGAGATAGGAAGAGTAACAGAGAGACTTTGACTTCAGATTTCTTCTTCTCTTTATCATATATAATAGCACAACATGTAGAGTCAGTAAATTTTCTCAAATATTGCTCTCCTATTAAAGGATCTGCTGTCTCCTCCATATATTTATCATGTGTTTGGTATCCAGATTTCCCTGCAAGGATTTCAGGTTTCTTCATTAAATGACCCCTCCTTTCGTCCTGTCATCTCTTGTTAGAATTTACTAGAGATTACTTAAGTTTAGCAAGCAAACCTATTTGTCATCATGACTCGCTTCTGTTACTGCTCCAGCTTCTCCAGTCTTCTGCCACCGTCTTCTAACTTGTTAGTAGATGTAAGTGATAATATTGACTGAAATGAGATCTCATTGTCTACAGAGTCATGTTTTCTGTGACTGTAGTTCCTAAAGTCTTGTATTGATAAAATATTTTAAGAAATTTTAAATTTTTGTCCCAGGGTTATTTGAAATCCTCCCCCACCTTTTTGGACTTTAAGTTTAGGTTTGGTGTTTTTATACCATAGATTGTTTCTAGTATAATGTCTTGCATTTAGTAAATTTAGTGAGTACTTGCTGGATTTTATAATACCTTGTCTCTTGCTTGCAGAGCAGTATTTGAAGTTACCACAGGGAGGAATAGGTGTTGGCCACTAAACTAATGGTGTGGTTTCTCCCTCAGCCGAGGAGTTGTGGGAGTGCCATCAATGTTTGCCTTCACCAGAGCAGTGCTCCTCAAACCTGAGTGTGCTACAGAATTACCAGGAGGGTCTGTTAAAAGAGATTGCTGAGCTGCACTCTTAGAGTGTCTGAGTCTGTGTATCTGGAGCAGGGTCCCAAAATATGGGTTCAGTTTGGCGACTACAGTTTGCGAACCACCCCATCGAAGAAATATTCAATTATATTGCAATCTGAAGAGGAGTTACTAAAACCCAGAGGTGGATATAAAGGAGTAAGAAACTGTATTACCGTAACGAGTTAGCTCTCAAGCATCGGGTAGTCTTGATTTTGTGGAGCCCTAAGATCTCTATGAGCAGAAAAGAGGATGTAGCACTTTCAGAATTGTGCACTGGTTTCTTATCGCTGGGTAACAAATTTTCACAGACCTGGTGGCATAAAACAACACACATCACCTCACAGCTGTCTGTGAGTTAGCAGTTGGCACCAGTAAGCCGGCTCCTCTCTCTGCTCAGGGTCTCACCAGGCCGCAGGTAGGGTGTCAGCTGGGCTGTGTTCTCATCTGCAGCGTGGGGTCCTCCTCCAGGCTTGTGTGGTGATGGCAGCGTGCAGTTCTTCCCAGTCGCTGAGGCCTTTAGCTCCTAGGGCTCTCCCACTTTCCCCTGCCACATGGCCCTCACCATACGCAGTTCACGTCCTTGTTCCTTGCTTCTTAAAGGTCAGCAGGAGACTCCTCCACATTGCTAAGATGAAGACTTATATTCATGGAAGTGATATCTCATCACCTTTGTCATAGAACGTATCCTAATCAAGGCAGTGACATATGTCACCTTTGCTATATTCTGTTGGTTAGAAACTAGTCACCAGGTCTGCCCTCAAGGGAGCGCAGTGAACCTTCAAAGGGAGGGGACTGCTTATCGAGGGGCTTGACTCACTGGGGATTACTTTAGGATGTGTCTGCCATAAATTGGAAGACAAATTTTAGAGGCTGTTATGAGAATAATGATTTCAGTAAATTGGGTCCAGGTAGATCATAATTGTATTTAAGCCAAGAAAGGGTAGTCTGGTTTCAAACAAAGTGATCAATTTCATAGACATGTTCCAGGATGAATCAGAAAGGACTTACAGTTTAGATCTGCTTATTAGCCGTTGTAATCCTTGAATTTTATAGTCTCTTCATGTGTAATATAAGTAGGAATAATCTATCTTACAATATCAAATAAGATAACAGCTGTAATTGTCTGTGGAAACTGTAAAACATTATACAAATATAGACATGATATTATTAAAAGGGGAAGAGGAAGAATATGCCCTCGTGAAGTTAAAAGTTGCTGTGGACTAGTCCCTAGGGGAAGGCAGATTTGGTGAAGGGAGTAACATTTCTTCTCATCACTATAACTCTATACTGCTACTTAAATAAACATGCAAAGTAGTTCATGCATTTATTCATTCATACGTATAAACATTCAAATATGTTTATTGAGCTCAGGCTACTGTGTGCCAGAAGCAGAAAAGATTAGGTTGTGAAGTTTTTCTCCATTCTCTTAATTGTTAGTTTCTTTATATCCCAGTGCTCAGCGAGTCCTGCACTTTTATGTGAAAGGCTGCTCTTTTGATTGCCTTGGTATTTGTTGAGTGAATAAGGATTTTTTAAATAATTGAGATCCCTCATTTTATGTTTCTTGCTTAAAGTGCCTCGCCTGGAGGATTGGAATGCCATTGCTTAAGAACTCTGCTCCAGGAGTGGCTGGTGGGATACATGTTGGTCACAATGGATTCTGCTCCCGTAAAGACTTAAAACACCTAAACATAATTGAGCCATGAGTCCTGTCAGCAAGGTTCTGACCTCAGTATCATACCCCTGTGCTATACCAGACACTGAGCTTCATTGTGCAGGGGGAGAGAAGAGGGAGTTGACACTTTCTGTCCCCTGTTTTAAGAAAGGTTGGTAATGTGTGTGTTGCATTTTAGAGATGTCTGAAAAGTTGGTTTGCACAACAAATATTATAATTTCATATAACCCAGTTGTGAACTAAAATTGGCTTTTTATGGACATCTTCCTTTTTACTCTCAAAAACTTGGATAATTTTGGGGCGCCCGGGTGGCTCAGTTGGTTGAGCGGCTGCCTTCAGCTTGGGTCATGATTCCAGGGTCCTGGGATCAAGCCCCACATCAGGCTCCCTGCTCAGCGGAGAGCCTGCTTCTCTTTCTCCCCCTCTCCCTGACGCTCTGCTTACTTGTGCTCTCTCTCTAACTCTCTGTCAAATAAACAAATAAAATATTTAAAAAAAAACTTAGATAATTTTGAACTCAAAAATTTTGGGACTAATTAAAAGAAATTAGAAGTATCATTTTGAGTTGGGTTGCATCTGAAGTGATTAAGAGTTAAGTGTGGTGTGTGAACGATAACAGCGTGTAGCAAGCCATACTTTATGGATTACTGTAGTTAATGAAATGTGTTTTATAACTGTAAAGCTTCAGGGCACTGGGTGGCTCCCTCAGTTGAGCTGCTGACTCTTGAAACATCAGTTGTTGTAGGTTGTAGGATCAGGCCCCACGTCAGCCTCCTTGCTCAGTGGGGAGTCTGCTTGAGGATTTTCTCTCCCTCTCCCTCTGCATCTCCTCCCACATGTGTTTTTTTTTTCTTCCTCTCTCATAAATCTTTTAAAAAATTTATAAAGCTTTTATTTCAGATGGGTAAAGACAGACCTTATATTAAAATCATTTGACAGTGAGAGTCCTATTCTCCTTATATTGTTTAGAAGACAAACAAAGTAGGGGAAATCTGCAGCTCAGTATAGTAGTAGAGCATTACTTGGGACAGTGGCCCCAGTCTAATTAATAATTTGTCCAAAGCTCTGTATTTAATTCAAGGGTGTGTTAGTTCGTATCAGTTTTCTTATCCGTACAGAGAAGGGATTTGAAATATAGTACCTTTTTAAAGGGAACACTTCTATGTCTAAAGAGGTGGTTTCATAGTTTTCCTTTCATTGGAGCCAATTTCCTTCTTAAATTAAGGGGAGTCTCACATTTTTAATGTCCCTTCTCAAAAACGTATACTTCGCAGCACATTTGGAAGTAATTTAGAAGTCACTGTACTGCTAACCCTAACCCATAGTCTAACCCATAATCCTTTCCACCTGATGTACTTTAAGTCTTGTAACTGGCCTCTATTTGCACTTTGGTCCCTGTCCATTTCTTTTTACACTGGAATCAGTATGATCCTTTAAAAATGTAAATCAGGATGCGCATTGGTTTAGAATAAAATCTAGCTCACTGTGGTCTTGCTAGGTGGTGTAGGCCCACGTCTCCAGTCTCATTTCCTGTCACTCTTCCTGCTCACTAAGCTATAGCTGCATTAGCTTTCCTCCAGTATTTCAAGTATTTCTAACTTTCTGGTCTTAGCACATTTTTGTTCTCTTTGCTCGGAAGGTATCTTGGCATGCACTCCCTTCCCTGCAACACCTGTGTACCCCCCCCCACACAAATGCACACTGCCACATGTATATTCTTTATTTGCTATTTCTTTTTAGGTATTTTACATATAAATGCACAGATCTTAAGTGTCTAATTTAATGAATTTTTACATATGTATATACCCAAATAACCACCACCCACATCAAGGTACAGAATTATTTCTGGCACTTCAGAAGGCCCCCTTCAGTCTCTCTCATCAAATTACTATTATTACTTCTTATGTCATAAATTAATTTGTTTTTGAACTTGATACAAATGGAATCTACAACAGCATGTTCTCTTTAGGGTCTCTCTTTTTTGACTCATTATAGGGTGTCTTGCGTTCCTTATCTGTCTTCTCATCTTGGACTCAGCTGAGTATCCCCTCCTTAGAGAAGCTTTCTGTGACCACTCTGACACTATGCACACTCTCTGCCCCGAGTCCTCTTGCAAAACACCCTGCTTATTTCTTTCACGGTATTTAACACAACTTGTGATTATTCCTTGTTTTCGTGCTTCCTGTCTATCTCACAATGGGCTATGGACTCCATTAACATAGGGAACATTCTGCTCTGGTTCATCGTTGTCTTCACTTGGGCCTAGTAAAAATTCGCCTGGCCCAATTGTAGGTGCTCAGTCATAAATACCTGTTGGCTTACTGAATGAATGAATGAATGAAGAATGAAATCTGCTTTATTTTCTGACTTGTACTGAAGTAAAAAAAAAAAAAAAAAGTTCTGAAACTTCCTAATTTTTGGCAAAATGTTATCTAAAATAATTCTGATCTTACTAAGATTTTATGAAAATTTTCTCTTGTGGGAAAGATAGACTAATTGTCACAGGTGGCAGGACAGAATTCTATACCCAATTAAAAATTATTAAATGTACTTGAGGGAAATGTTTAGAAGTTCTGTCTCGATCAGCATTTTTACAGAGACTTAGGTGAAGGCATTATCAGCGTGACCTATATACATGCTGAGATTTTGAAGAGACGTAGCTCTTACCTTGCATAAGTGAGTGAATCTGAAGAGCTCTGGAGGATAGAAAAATGAGTTGAATCTAGTAAGATGAAATGTTATAATGGTAAATGTACAGTCTTGTCCTTAGGTTCCAACAGTCATCCTCACGTTAGCATGGAGAAAGGTGGCTTAGTAGTCCACCTGAGCATTCGTATTTAAGTCTGCAGAATGATTTTGTTGCCGTAGGAAATTAGTATGTTGAGTATCAGAGGAATATTGAGGAAGAGGGCCTTATGGGCATGTTCTCTCTACTCATGCACCACGTGAAATGTTTCTTATGCCCTGGATCATGTTTGTATTGGTTTAATAACAAATTGGGATTTCCTGGAGCACCGGTTGTCAAACTAAAGCCCTCAGGCACCTGTTTTTGTGAATAAAGTTTTACTGGAACACAACTGTGCCCACTTGTTTACTCTTTTCTTTTTCTTTTTTTAAAAAAGATTTTTATTTATTTATTTGATAGAGACACAGCGAGAGAGGGAACACAAGCAAGGGGGAGTGGGAGAAGGAGAAGCAGGGTTCCCACTGAGCAGGGAGCCTCATGCGGGGCTCGATCCTAAGACCCTGGGATCATGGCCTGAGCCGAAGGCAGACGCTTAACAACTGAACCACGCAGGCGCCCCTGTTTACCTATTTTGTGTGACTGCTTTCTTGCTTCAGTGGTAGTGTTGAGTGTTTATTACAGAGACCATATGGCCTGCAGAGCCTTAAATATTTACTATCCGATGCTTTCCATAAAAAGCTTTCCAGCTTGTGGTCTAAAGTACAAGACCTAGATGAGAAGAAGATTGAAAGCATGGCAAGAGGAACAGCAAGAGGAATGTGAGATGTGTAAGCAGGTGAAGAGAAGATACAGGTGTGACGGGGGAGCGGCCTCAAATAGTTGAAGCAGGGTTATTGGGAAGAAAAATTGGACCCTTGTCTGCTTAACTTTGTAAAGCAGTATGAAAACAGGATAGAAAATATGGAACAAGGAGAGGGTTTTGTTAGTGTATAGAAAGTTGGTTTAACGTGGGTTGGGTTTGCTTCTGGAAATAATGAGTTTTTTGGCACCAGAGGCATTTGAAAAGAGGCCACATGTCTGCCTTACCTCTTTGCGTTGATGAGGGTCAGGTGTCTTCCGAACCCTTGTGATTCTGAGATTTTGCCTTGGAATGATTCTCAAACCCAGGCTATGGTTTTCAAGCATTTCTCCAGGGCACTAGCTTCATCTGGCCTTGCAGATTGGAGATCAGGCAAGCCACAGTGGGCCTTAACAGTGGATTATCTACCTGGTTCAGGTGTTCAGATATATACCATTCCACCAGAAAATAAAAAATATATATAATAAGCTTTAACAAATACCTGAATCTAGTTTAACATCTCTAAAAGTTTATTATTTATTTATTTTTTCATGCATGTGGAAAGTTTGAATGATTCTTTTTTCCTGTTGATTCACAAGACAGTTTTAAGTTTCTTTGTTTATACTAAGTGATATGTGATATCGAAACATACTCGGGTGTATAAGGCTAGAGCACAGAGTGTTCTTTAGGTTTATTGTTTGCTACCTTTTGTGATCTCCTTTTACATTTTCTTGCTGTACTTGAGCTAAAGGTGAAACATTTACTTGGGCAAACTGACCTTGTATTTAGCTCTGCATTCTTTTCATACTTCTGGTCTCCTGAAGTAGAAATTTCGAGGTAGAACTTCAGAATTTAAAAAGAGGAGCTTTTCAAATGAAAATTCCACCAGTTAAGGGCCTTCTTTTAGATCTGAATTCAAATTATGGAAAGCTGCTGAATGAGGCTCATTCAGCAAACATTTGAATTAAGAACATTATACTTTGTACATTGTATTCGGTGTTCATGGGATGTCTTAAACAGTTTCCTTCTGACTTGGACTTCTTACAGTGTACTTCGCAGTAGACGGTGGGCTTGAAATGTGTGGTTTCCCCATTTATCTGACCTGCTGGCTAGTCAAGTCGGTCTGGATGCTGGCTCCTGTAAGTGGAAATCAGGACCCTCCCCCTTGTCATTGGCAGCCTCTATTGGTTCCCTGTCCTTAGGTCCGAAGACTTAAATCCACGTAGTCCTGTCAGCTGAGGACCCCTTCGTTCTGCAGAGGTTCAGATGCAGTGACATTTGCTATGTGGAAAAGCTTTGTAACCTGTGGGAAACTGTGCAAGTGCAGGGTGATTTTAGGAAGAACATAACTCGCATTTAAGTAGAGTCTCTTGGCTGCGCAGCCTGTCCCTGCGGCCAGCAGAGGCGCGCCGGGATCTTCACCGTTTTCCTCTCGCGGTCTAGCTCAGATCCGTTGTCCCAGTTATCCCATTTCAGGCACAATGGGTTGGAGAAAGGGAGGCACTCAGACATGGAGTCTGCTGAATCATTTGACTTGCTAGTTAACTGTCTTTGCCAGCACCAGATTAAATAGACATAGTTTCTAGGTATATATGTATGATCTTTTACTTTTTTGTTCGATCACACTTTGGAGTCTTAAAACATTGATGAGAAAAGATTTCGTGCATATTTGGAAGCATTCAGGAAGAAGTTTTGACCTTTAATTATGATTTTTTAAAAATTAGATGATTCAAATGCTTACTACCTCTTTCATGGACATACTAAGCGTTACTATAAAACACAAAACTTTTTTCAGACATTGGACTATTGTGATGTTTAAATGTCAGCTGGATGAGTTAGGTGGTATTCCCACTCTCTGAGGTGGGAATTATCCCTTACCAATGATCTCTTCTTCCCCACACCTAGTGGAGTGCTTATGACATGCCGGGTACGCCAGTGTGTGTGTATCTGATGAATAAGTCATTGATGTGACTCTTAAAATTATATGTATGTATGTATGTATGTATAAATACAGATATTTATTAAAATTTCCTTTGAATTTTTATTAAATAGCTCAATAATTAGGGAATAAACTGGATCACCACAGAACCCTAACCTGTTCTTACCTTCCTTTGGTTATTTATGCAAGCTGTTTTTCTGCTGTAAAGGGATCTGTCATCCTTTGGTGGTTAAAAAACATTTAAGAATATCTAGTACTTACATAGCACTTACTGTGGGCAAGGTACTACTTTAAGTGTTTCACGCATATGATTAATTTACTTAATTCTTATGGCAGTCCTTTGAGGAAGAAGCTGTGCTCCTTGTTTACAGGTGAACAAACTAAGGCAGAGATTAAGTAACTTTCCCAAAGTTGCACGTCTAGTAAGTGTTTTAGTGGTGGTATGAGGAGGTGGAGAAAGTCTGTGTTGCAATGTATACAGTGTGCACATTTTGATCTTGCATTGTAAGTGAGGTCTTGTAAGCAATATAAATTTCTCTACTGAAACATTGTAACATATAAAAGTTGAATGAATGAAAAAAGAAATCTGGCTGTACTTGACCATCTTTGTCCCATTTATATTGTTCCTCCAGTTTTGTTATTTAGATGAGGACATCATGTAAATAGACATAGTTTCTAGGTTATTTTTGTAATATTATTTTCACTCCAGAAATACTGTTCTGTTTGCTAATGTGCAAGGATAACTGAATATTTTCTTTCATTTCTTAACAGTACAGTGCTGTGGATACCAATCCACTCTCTCTGTACGTCATGCATCCATTTTGGAACACTATAGTCAAGGTAAGATGATTAATAGACTTGTACTTATATTTTAGTAAGTTTTAAATATTTTATGGAGTGTTATGGATGCAACCGTTTGTTTAATAAGAAAGATATCTAGAGAAGCTAGCTCTCCCATCCTTCTTTTCCCTTAGTCACATACCTTTTGATTTATCTCCCTGTTGGCGTATAAGCTAGAATTTATCATTTTTATAAAATGAATTTAAAATTTTCCTAAGTAAATGTAATGTTATTATTATAAAAGTTTGTTGATTATAGAGTTATTTAAAATACAGAAAATAGAAGAAAGATGCTTATTTTTAATCAGTGGATGTTATGGTTTATATTTTAATATATATATAATATATATAACATATATATGTATGATCTTTCAAGTTTATAGCCTTTATTATGAATTAAATTTGCATCTTGTGTCGTGGCCAGAGAGATTCCTTTACTTTAACTATTTTGTAATTACTTTGAAAAAAAAAAATAGGTATTTCCTACTTGGCTGGCTCCAAATTTGATAACCTTCTCTGGCTTTCTGCTGGTTGTATTCAATTTCCTACTTATGGCATACTTTGATCCTGACTTTTATGCTTCAGGTAAGATTACTACTTTACTATAAAATTTAAAATGTCTAAATGGAGAAAAATGAGATGTGGTTATTTTCTGGTTCTATTCATATGCTTGTATTTTGGGAAAGTTTTACATAAGAGTATGTAAAATGTTAGGAATTGGGTGTAAAAGCTAAGTAAGTTGTATTTTCACAGTCTGTTATGGTTGTTTCCATTAAGTTCTGGAAACCAGTTTGGCTCCTTAATTTAGATATGCTGTCTAAAAAGCAATGAGGTTTTGATAAATAAAGAATAATTGGATTTATAAGAAGACAAAAATTAGGATTATGACACTTTGCCTGAAAGTGAATATGAGCAGGGTCCAGCATACTTAACAGTTCCAGAAATATCCCTTCCCTTGTTCTAATTATGCAAGAAAAATCCCCCTTTTGAAGATTATCTCTCTTTCCCTCTGCTCAGCATCCGTATTTGCCTTTAATACTTTTGAGTTTCCTCTGAAAATGGTTCTTAAACGTTGTTGAAGTCTTCTTTCACATCTGTTCCTGTCTTCCTGTTCTCCCTCACCCTGTTTCTGCCCTAGACCACAGGACAGAATCTGGCTGTATTTGGGATAAGGGGGGATAAGTGGGAGATAGAGCTGATTCTCATTGCTCAGCCAGTTGATGGAGTTGAGAGGAAGTGAAAGATGGAGGTAGATGAACATATCTTGCATTCTAAGTTGGAGTATATATTTTCCAATAAGAATACTTATAAATGATGTGGTAAGGAGTTTTAGTGTTATAATTCATTTGTGTCGTGTGTTTAGCAGACTTTTGTGGACTGACCTGGAGAAACTAACAGTCACTGAAAACATTGTTTTTGTAGGAAAGTTCGGATTTTCAAAAACTTATGACTTGATATTATAGAAATTCTAAATATTGGAATTATATATTTGCTTAACTATCAATGCAAATTTTAAGCTATGTCTTCTATACATGTAATAAAATGGCAACTTTTTGAAGTTCATAAAGTATGACATAATTAATAAGATTAAATTTTTATTAAGCATGGTTTGGATATTAAACAGTTTCTAAAAATTTGTATTTTAATCTTCAGAACATCCTCAAAAGTTTATTTTGTAACTGGAAATATTTTTTTCCCACTATTCTAACATTATTTGCTTAGTTACTAAGAGAGCTAAAAATATGTGAATATTATGTATATTTCCCCAAGTCATAGAACCTAGAGGACCAGATAAACCATCTAGTCCTGGTATATTTGGTAAGTAGACAGGAAGAGTTAAATGGTATATTCATAGTCACACTGCCGGTTGAGTACAGAGCTGGGACTGGAGCCCAGACCTCCTGATTCTCAGTTGTTCTGTCTTAGAGGGCAATCGTGAGGTTCAGACATTTCAGAATGATTCTGATGCCAAATCATCCAGTGAAGGTGACCCATCTATACCCAAATGAAAAGGTCTTTTGTTTAGCTAATTAATAATGTAATGAAAAAAATACAGATTGAAGGCTCAATATGTTTGTAGGATAATTGCAAACAACAAGGATCAGATTAAACACAGGCATCTTTTAAGTTCCAAAAATATTAATTTTTATTCTCAGCACATAAGTAATTTTCAAGTAAAGATGGACAATCAGTTTTGAGTTAAGATTAAAGTTCAGTCCTCTTGTTAATAAGGGTTGGGGAGATACTCCTTTGGTTTTGTCAGTTTAGTGATATATTTTAATGTCCACCTAATTCTTTATTAAAAATATATTACAAGGTACTTTAACTTCTATTTAAGAAGTAGAAATATTTCTCATTGGCAGCACATGGTATGGTAGAACATGTGTACTTTGTGTTAAAAGCCGTGTTGCTTTCCTTTGCAGCACCAGGTTACAAGCACGTGCCCGACTGGGTGTGGATTGTAGTGGGTGTCCTCAACTTCATAGCCTACACTCTCGGTAAGGGATTGGCAAACGCTCATATACTCAATGGCTGGTGAATCTGTCAGCAGGGAGAGCCGTCAGCAACTAAGTTAACATTTTCTCCTATGCTTAATTCATTTTAACTCGGGTTTATTAATTTCCTGTTCAATATAAACATATTTTTGAGTTTCTCTGTGGAAAATATTGTCACTCATTGCTAGGGAATGCAAAGAATAAGGTAGGAGTTGGCACACTGCCCCTTACAGCGCAGCTCTGGCCTGTTGCCTGATTTTATAAGTAAAGTTTTGCTGGAACACAGCTCTGTGTATTCCTTTACATGTTGTCTGTGCCTGCTTTCTGCAACAAAGACAAAGTTGAGTTGTTGCAACAGAGGCTTCTGATGACCTACAGTGCCTCAGCTATTTACTGTCTGGCTCTTCACATAAAATATTTACCCACAGCTGGAATAAGACATCATTTTTGCCTTACGTTTGGGAAGCAGTACTGACATAGCAAATAACTGTGGAATACTGAGAGCTGCCCTAATAGAGCAAAGTGGGAAAACAAAAATAAGTGGGAGAATAAGAAAGTGATCAATTCTTACTTGGTGGAGGGGTGGTCAGGGTAGTCTGCTTAGGCCGTACTATCTTTTTGGCCAAGAATGCTTTTTATTGGGATTATCTGCATGGCTTGTCATGCCTGCTCCTATTCTCCTTCCCTATTTTGTTTTTCTCCGTGGTACTTAACGCCGCGTGACCTGCTTGTCTGTCTGCCCTAAAATGTGCGTAGCTTTGAGGGCTACCCAGTGTTTAGAATAGTGCCTAACATGTAGTAGGCACCCAGTATATAGTTTTTAAATGAATATAAAATACCAGACCCTGACTTCAAGTTGCTGAGATCTCTTCAGGTAAAAATGACTTGCACTCATAAAGCCAGTATAGTTTGGTACATGATTAAATGCTGACATTGCAGGTGACCAGAGCTGCAAGAGTTTGGGGAAGGAGAGAGTGAAGTACAGAACAATTAGGGGAAAGCTTAGTGAAAAACAACATTTTTAGGTGGAAGCTTTTGTACATTTGTTCTTAAAGATGAGCGGGTTTAAGAATTCTATAGGGTTTGGTTGCCAAGGATAGAGAGAAATAGGGAAAAAGGCGAGACTGGCCTATGGCTCTGGCTTTTAACAGCATATCTTAAGAACTTTTTGTAGACGGGGTGCCTGGGTGGCTCAGTGGGTTAAAGCATCTGCCTTTGGCTCAGGTCATGATCCCAGGGTCCTGGGATTGAGCCCACATCGGGCTTTCTGTTCAGCAGGGAGCCTGCTTACCTGCCCCGCCGGCCCCCCCCACCCACCCCCCCCGTCTGCCTGTCTGCCTACTTGTGATCTCTGTCTGTCAAATGAATAAATAAAATCTTAAAAAAAAAAAAAAAGAGCCTTTTGTAGATAATACTCTACCACCTACCTGTTTCATGTCCACGATTTTGGCAAAAATCCTGACCAAACATGAACTATTTATTGCAAAACTGCCTTGAACTAATGTGAGGCAATGTATACACTTTATTCTACTAGTATGACTATCCTTACCTTTTGTTGCAGAAATATTAATGTCTTTGATTACAAGGTGCTGTTCTAGGTCCTCCTGAGTTGTTCCTCTCATAATATATGGTATATGCCCTGAATACTTTCAAAAAGAAAATTTTTTTTTTCTGAAACATATCCAGACTTGTGGAGCTGTATTGGGTTCAGTGAGAAGATGTACAAAACCTAATTAGTATGCAGTCCATGAATTTCAGTGTTTGTAATAACTGCCCAGGAGTTGCACCACAAACAGGAATTTAAGCCAGCAAATAATGAGAAAAGACTTTGTGGAAATATTTAAGCTACTTAAGGGCAAAAAAGTTCCCAACACTGTATAACAGAGATCTGCAGTGTTTGGGCAGGTATCTGGGATTCGTCCTTTCCCTTATTCCTTCAGCAGTATTTTTCAAGGCTTTCTTTGCCACCAGCTGAGGTAGGCCCTGGGGATAGTACCGTAGCGAGTAAGATAAACACATTAATCATAGGAATTTTTAATTCCTTAAATCTGAATCTTTACAATTAGCCCAATACTTAACAAAACTATTTCTTTTGAGGAAAACTTTTTATGGTTCACCTGCTGCTGCTGCTGCTGCTGCTTAATAATGTCTCCCCTACTAGACTGACAGTTCCTGGAGATCACAGGAATGGAATCTTCTTCAGCGGGGTGCTTGGATCTGCACAAGCGTGCAGAGCTATGCGTCAGACTCTTCTTTTTAACTAGGCTTTCTCCTTCTCCCTCCTTCTCTCCCTACACGCCCCAGCCCCCCAGCTCCTCTGTTTCTGCCCCTAAATGAAGGTGTTCCGCTGTGCTCTATCCTTCATTTTCTCTTTCTGCTCATTCGCTTGGCAGTCCTGATCCTTCCCACTGTGGAGATGACTCCTGTGTATCTAGCTAGCCCTCGTCTGTCTTCTGAGTTGCTAGGGAGTGCCTTAGGTGGAGTTGCTTGATATTACTGTGCACATAATTCTGCCAGCACTTCAGTTTTAGCATCTCAAATTGTACTCAGCCTCTTTAACACCAGTCATGCTCCTTCTTCGGACTTCTTTATTTCCTACCCCTCTTGGTTAGCCAGATGGGAAATTTTGGAGAGGATCTTTCAGTCCTTCAGCCTCCCTGATCACCTTTTACTGCATTGCCGTTTTTATTTTCTTAATATCTCACCTGCCTCCAGCCTTTCATTCCCACTGGATCCCATGTCCGTGTGGGCCTGCGGATTAGTGTGCTCGCTCCAGCCAGTCATTCCCGCCCGATGACCGCGGCGGCTTTACAAAGCTTATCACGGCTTTTACCCTTTAACTTCCCTGCTCACATCCTTTTAGTAGCTCCTTGTCCTCCCTGAAACTATAGAACTTGCTCCAGCCTCCCTACTGCCCTTTGCACAGACTGGTTTCTTTGGTCATCCTGAGCTACTCGGCATTTTCTGAATACTCATGTGCTTTTCCATCTGGTGTTTTTGCTGCCAGCACTCGCTCCTCCTGAAACAGCATACTCTTATCTACTGAAATCCAACTCATTCTCTGTGTCTCCACTCAGGTTTCATCTGGTCTGGAAGGCCGTTCTTGATGTTCTTAGCCTGAAGGGTACTTGTCCCTTTTCTGTCCTCTCCTGTGGTTTGGGATGTACTGTATCTTTAATTACCACATTTTGTTTCCTTTCTCAGTTGTAGACTGAGGACACAGACTTAGTTTATTCTGAGATTATTCTCGTAATCTTCACAGCGTCAAGAATAGTGCATTGAATGGTTTTAATCCATTCTTATATTTCCTGAATGCCTTCTACGTGCAAAGCCTTTTCTGAAAGCACTTAAAATTGTGCAAGTAGGGGGTGCCTGGGTGGCTCAGTGGGTTGGGCCTCTGCCTTCGCCTCGGGTCCTGATCTCAGGGCCTGGGATGGAGCCCCGTATCAGGCTCTCTGCTCAGCAGGGAGCCTGCTTCCCTCTCTCTCTCTGCCTGCCTCTCTGCCTACTTGTGATCTCTCTCTCTGTCAAATAAATAAAAAATAAAAAAATAAATTGTGAAAGTGTACATTTGTGACAAAATGACTGTAATTTCAAACAAGATGAAATAGGCGTTAGGACTGAAGCATAGGGTGTTTTTGGATCCTAGAGCAAGGAGTGGTTAGATAAGTTGTAATGAGTAACTATGGAATATTCTCTGAAGGGTTGAAAATTTGTGACTAGTGGAACAACTCAGTTATTAGGCTCATTTGGAAGAATTCAGAGTCCCAACTACGATGCTTTGTCCTCAGATCTAAAATTGACACCATTTAGTGTGATGTAATGTATTTTAATTTCAGTTATTTATTTATTTATTTTTAAAAGATTTTATTTATTTATTTGACAGAGATCATAAGTAGGCAGAGAGGCAGGCAGAGAGAGCGAGAGAGGAGGAAGCAGGCTCCCTGCTGAGCAGAGAGACCCATGTGGGGCTCAGTCCCAGGACTCTGGGGATCATGACCTGAGCTGAAGGCAGAGCCTTTAACCCACTGAGCCACCCAGGCGCCCCTCAGTTATTTATTTTTTAGGATTTTATTTATTCATTTGACAGGGAGAGAAAGAACCAGATTCCGCACTGAGCAGGGAGCCCAATGCAGGACTTGATCCCAAGACCCCCGGATCATGACCTGAGCTGAAGGCAGATGTTTAACCTACTTAGCTACCCAGGCGCCCTGAATTTAGATTTTAGATTATATGCTGAGAAATTACAGATTTTATTTCTGAAATCTTTGAATTGTAGGAATTGAAGGTTGGATTTTTATAAAAAGTATCGGCTGGTAGCTATTCTTTAGTTAATTAACATTCCTGTAATAGTGCTGATCTGTTTTGTTTTGTGTTTCTCCAGTTTATTAAAGACGACTTTCTGCATACTGGTACAGATGTTGACCTTTTCCCATTTCAATGTGTTTCTGTTGCAGATGGTGTGGATGGAAAGCAAGCCCGGAGAACGAATTCCAGCACCCCTTTAGGGGAGCTTTTTGACCATGGCCTGGATAGTTGGTCATGTGTTTACTTTGTTGTGACTGTATATTCCATCTTTGGACGAGGACCGTCTGGTGTCAGTGTTTTTGTTCTCTATCTCCTGCTATGGGTAGTTTTGTTTTCTTTCATCCTGTCCCACTGGGAAAAATATAACACAGGGATTCTTTTCCTGCCATGGGGATATGACATTAGCCAAGTGGTAAGTGCGTGTCCTGCCTTAAATTTTCAACATTGCCATGAATTTTGGGGACAAGCTTTTGTCATTCCTTCTTTATAGCCCTTAGGCTTTTTTGGCTAGAACTGACTTGGTGCTTTTTAAAAATTTCCTTTTTATCTTGTGTTATTTCTTGCTTATTTATGAGCAGTTTTCAAGTAGAATAGCATAGTGAGCCCTTATGTACCTGTTACTTAGCTTCAGCAGCTGCATGGCCAGTCCAGTTTCGTGTATCCCCTTCCTCCCAGTTAGTTTAAAGGAAATTCCTGATAGGATGTGATAAGTATTTTACTACATCTATCTCTAATAGTAAGAGTACTGTTTAAGAAACCATAGTCACAATGTCATTATTATTAAAAAATGGTTAGCTTCTTAATGTTAATAAATATTCCTTTGAACTGTTGATTTTTGTAAAGAAAGATATGCACATGTAATTGTTGCTTTTTTGCCTTTACTGCCCATGTTTCAATGAGTAGAGATACTTGTTTTCTCTTACTTAATAGGCTTGCTGTTAACTCTCCCTGCCTTTGAATACCAGCTTTTTATGTTGCCATTTTGTCCATTTGCACCTAAGACCCCAGTAGAGCATCAGACTTCGGAGTGTGTGTGAAGAAAGTGATTGGGTAGGCAAATTGGATCATCCTGTGCCTTAACCAAATCCTGACGGGCCTTACAGTGTTCTAAATTATGGCCAATTGCTTACCTTGTTTAGAAGTTAGTTATTTTATGGCATTGTTCGCTGAGAAAAAGACATTTTTAAAGGCAAGAAGACTTGCCTCAGTATCGAATTTAAGTGTACTTCTTGCTTTTACTAAAGCTATTTACTAGACTCAGGCTGCATACTGCATTATTGGCTCCCTGATCTTTCCAGCTGTTAATGCCTCTGTATGCCTTTGTCTGCATTTTCCTTCCAGACTATATCTTTTGTCTACATAGTGACTGCGATTGTGGGAGTTGAGGCCTGGTATGAACCTTTCCTGTTTAATTTCTTATATAGAGACCTATTCACTGCAATGATTATTGGTAAGAAGCTCCATGTTGAAGCCTATTTTAACATGACTTTATTATTGAAGCCAGTGTTTGATTATCACAAGCCATACCACCTTTCCCCCTCTCCCACACCCTCCAGCAAGCAGAACGACCCTACAGTCCTGGTTTCAACCAAACCAGTAAGGAAAACGAGGTTTCTGTGTTTTGGTCTTTTTGTTTAGCACTATGTCTAGTCAGAAGGAAATAAATACCAAAATCACATAAACCTTGTAAACTATTTAAACTAGTCTAGACTGTTCCAGAGGATCCACACTTAGTATAGATCCACATTGGTATAGATTTCATGCCTATCTCAAAGTTGAAGATCACTAGTTTGTAGGAAGTAGAATAGATGAAAGGTAGCGATTAGTTCATAATACATCTGTTCCAAAAGTTGAGCCTTTGTTCCTCTCAGATACTCTCCTTCTTTTGCCACTGGCTCTTAGGTAGAAGTTTCTGATCATGGTAATGTTTCCCTTTTGATTTTAGCGAGAGAGGATATCTACGGGAGGCAGAGTGTTTCCTATGCAAAGAGGCAAGGAGGAAGTTATTTGGGGCTGTGATTTTGGGGCACTAGGAGTGGCTTTAGGACCTCTGTAGGAGTAAAATAGCAAACTCTTGGCTATTGCTCTGTTCCCTTGTCTAAAAAATAACCCGCTCTCTCACTACCAGTGAACCTTGGTAATAGAATGGGCATTGGGTAGGGTTTAGAAACAGCTGAGAAAGCGGTGCGTTAGGCCCTGGCTTTTAGGCAGTGATTTGGGCCTTTTTCTGTGGCCCTAAACTACAGATATTTTAGAACCCCGCTGTTCTTCCAAATCCAAATATTCATTCTTGGGTTTCTGTATGAACTGAATCCTCTGCCTTGAAAAGGCTAGCTACTTTTTACTCCCCGCCACATAGCGAATCGTTTTAAGTGACAGGTCCTGTGGCAATATTGCTGCATTTTATGTTTAAATGTCAGATTTAACAATAAGATGGAATCCTCTGGTATGTGAGATACATTTTTGAATGTTAAGTGGGTACTTTAAGAGGCATATAACTTTCTTTGTAGTTTATAAGTTTATCTGAATTCTTCTCTCTGAAAAAAAAAAGCAAAAGCCCACGTTTCTTTACAAATAAATAAAGCCACTTTCCCAGTACAAGGGTACCTCGTTCTGTTGCACTCACCTCATTGTGCATTGCAGTACTGTGTTTTTTACAAATCGAAGGTTTGTAGCAACCTTTTAGCTAGTCTGTTAGCGCCGTTTTTCCAACAGCATTTGCTCACTTCATGTCTCCCTCTGTCATATTTTGGTAATTCTCGCAATATTTCAGACTTTTACATTATTATATTTGGTATGGTGATCTGTGATCAGAGATCTTTGATGTTACTATTAGAATTGTTTTGGGGCCCCACAAACCACACCCATATAAGATGGCAACTTAATTAATAAATGTTGGGTATGTCTGACTGCTCTACCTACCCTGCTCTCCCTCTCTTTTCTCTCCCTGTCCTCAGGCCTCCCTATTTCCTGAGACACAATATTGAAATTAGGCCAGTTAGTGATCCTGCGGTGGCCTCTAAGCATTCAAGTGAAAGGAAGAGTCAAACATCTCTCACTTTAAATCACAAATTAGAAATGATTCAGCTTAGTGAGGAAAAAGCCAAGATAGGCCCAAAGCCAGCACCTCCCCATCCCGCCACCAACCAAATAGCTAAGTGTGTAAATGCAAAGGAAAAGTTCCTGAAGGAAATGAAAGGTGCTACTCACTGAATAAACGAGTGGTAAGAAAGCAGAACAGCCTTTTTGCTGATACAGAGCAAGTTTTAGTGGTCTGGGTAGAAGATCAATTAACATTCCCTTAAGCCAAAGCCTAATTCAAAGCAAGGCCCTAGCTCTCTTCAATTCTTTGAGGGCTGAGAGAGGTAAAGAAGCTGCAGAAGAAAAGTTTGAAGCTAGCAGTGGTTGGTTCATGAGGTTTAAGGAAAGAGGACTTACCTGTGTCATGAAAGCGCAAGGTGGAGCCTCAAGTGCTGACATAGAAGTTGCAGCAAATTATCCGGAAGGTGATTAAGGAAGGGGCTACGCAAGCAACAGATGTTCCATCTAGATGTGACCACTTTAATACTGGAAGGAAATTACATCTAGGACTTTCATAGCTAGAGCGGAGAAGTCAATGCCTGGCTTCAAAGCTTCAAAGGACAGGCTGACTCTCTTTTTTGGGGCTAATGCATCTGCTGACTTGAAGGTGAAGCCAGCGCTCATTGACTATTCCGAAAGTACTCGGGCCCTTAAGAATTTGTTAAATCTATTCTGCCTGTCTTCTCTACATGGAACAACAAAGCCTGGATGGTAGCACATCTGTTTACAACATGGTTTACTGAATATTTTAAGCGCATTCTTGAGATCTGCTTAGAAAAAGGATTCCTTTCAATATATTTCTTCTCATTGACAAGCACCCGGTCACCCAAAGCTCTGATGATGATACACAGTGAGATTAATGTCGTTTTCCTGCTTGTTAACACAGCATCCATCCTGCCAGAGATTGAAGAGTAATTTTGACTTTCACGTCTTAGGATTGAAGAAATAGATACTTTTCTATAAGGCTGTAGCTGCCATAGAAAGTGTTCCTCTGATGGATCTGGGCAAAGTAAATTGAAAACCTTTTGGAAAGGAGTCACCATTCTAGGTGTCACTATTCGTGGGGAGAAGTCAAAATAATCAACATTGACAGGAATTTGGAAGAAGTGATTTCTGACTTTTATGGATGACATTGAGGGGTTTAAAACGTCAGTGGAGGAAGTAAGTAGCTGTGGTGGAAATAACAGGAGAATTAGAAGTGGAGCCTGAAGATATGACTGAATTGCTACCATCTCATGATCAAACTTTGTAACAGATGAGGAGTTGTTTCTTACAGACCAAAAAAGAAAGTGGTTTTCTTGAAATAGAATCCATTGTTGAAGATGCCGTGGAGATTGTTGGGATGACAAAGGATTTCGAATATTACATCAGCTGAGTTGATTAAAGCAGTGGCAGGGTTTGAGAGGATTGGCTCCTATTTTGAAAGAAGTTCTGTGGATGAAATGCCATCAACCAGCATTGCAGACTCTAGAGAGATTGTGAAAGGAACAGTCAGTGTGGGAAGCTTCATTGTTTCCTATCGTAAGAGCTTGCCACAGCCATCTCCACCTCTAGCGGCCATCAACCTCAAGTCAGGACTCTCCACCAGCAAAAAGATTATGACTAGCTGAAAGTTCAGATGATGGTTAGAATTTTTTAGTAATAAGGTATTTTTTTTTAGCTCAGGCATGTACATTTTTTTTATACATAATGCTGTTTTACTCAATAGGCTACATTATAGTAGAAACATAACTTTTATGAACTGGGAAACCAAAAAATTGATGTGACTTGCTTTATTGTGACATTCACTTCATTGTGATGGTCTGGAATGCAACCCGCAATCTCACTGAGGTATGCCTGTACTTTTTATGGAAAGTACATTAGGTGCTATTTAGAAGAGAAATAGAAGATACAGTATGTCTCTTTGGCAACCTATATATAGCCCGGCTTCCTCTATGCCTGCTGTATTTAAGATAAAGCTATTTTAAGATATTTTAAACTAAAAATACTCTTGGTAGCAAATCTTTTGCAAGTTTCTGTCAGCCTATTTTCAACACCTCAGAGCTATAGTGATTCTGGGTTAATTAATCCAGCTCCGGCTCCCCTACCAGTACTTCCCAACTTGACACAGTGTCAGTTGCTAAAAATTTCTGAGGATGTCAGCTTGTCTTCCTTTCTTTCTGGGCTCTTCTAACTTGGGTAACTGTCACAGTTGGGCTTGGAAGTGGCAGAGTAATTCATCTTTTCAAATGAGATTTCTGTTTGGTGGATTCTAGTCTTTTCATCTGTTTTTAGCAAAATGTCTTAGGAGTCGTTTTGAGGGAATGTGTTTCTGTCTTTGATCCTTAAGCTCAGAGCTACATTGACCACCTTCCCACCCCAAGCCAAGTACAGTCAGCGGGAGTCTGGAGTGGTCAGGCTAGGGCTGATCTGTTGAGTGACGGTGAAATACCCAAATGATGTAGCCAGAAACTTGCCACAGATGTTAATTTGGATTGTGACAGAGGAAAAAAAAAATCAGGAATTTACATCTCTATAATTTGTAGAATCGGAGAATTTTAAAAATGCAAGGGACATTAGGAAGTCATTTAACCCATCTGTATTGTACAACTGTGGAATCTGAGGCTCAGAGAGATCATCTGATTTGCCCAAGAGTACATTACTAGATTTTGGAGTCATCTGTAGGAAGCTTGTAGTTAAAGCTATAAGAGAGGATTCCCTGGGGGAGAATAGAAGCACAGTTGAATGCCGAGTTAGGAATATGCCAGGAGGCAGAGTTGCCAATAAAGGACAGCACATGTAATGGTTGGATAACTAACAGCACTGGGAGAATGGATCACAAAGGCCAAGGCAGGAAAGAATTGCAGTTAGTGGAGCGTCAACAGAGTCCTCTTACTTAGAAGTCAGGAGTGAAGAAAGAATATTGAATTTGATCATTAGGAGAACTTGGTAAATTCCAGAGTACAGTTTTCTGCAGAGGGAAGGCAGAATGAATGAGTCCTGAGGAAGGCCACAGGAAGGTCTGGTGAGTCATAGGGGAGAGTAAGAGAAGAGATAGCGAGGGCAGCAGAAGCAATGGGAGGGCTTCTTGGGAAGACTGTCCTTAGTTTCGGGTTTGAGGGGAAAGAACCAGTGTATGCTTAGGGGTGGGTGGAGAAATTCAGAATGCTAGGGAGATAAAAATAAGTGGAAATGGGAAACCACAGAATCCATGAATCAGCCCCTCTTTCAGTAACTCACACTTGTGCAATTTACTGTACACCAGGTACTGTTCCAGGTGTCTTTATGTATAATAACTCATTTAATTCTCAAAACCGTACGGGGTCAGTACTATTATGTCTATTTTACAAAAGAAGAAATTGAGGCACTGAAACGTTAATCTGCCTGAAATCTCATAACTTATAGACACAACCGAGGTTCAAGTCCCATCTGGCCCCTGACCTCTGCTCTGAATCAGCGAGCTATACTGCTACTCTTCTGCTTGTAAATGTTCAGAAGTGTATTTAATTTCAATATGAAAGTCAACCTGAACCTGCGAATTATTGGGTCTAAAAGCATTAAATATTTTGTATGTATTTGAAAATTATAAAAAATCACTCTTGAATAATAATAACAATAATTTAAATATTCTTCCTTTTAGGCTGTGCATTATGTGTGACTCTTCCAATGAGTTTATTAAACTTTTTCAGGTAAGTATTTCTTAATTGGGCAAGAAATGTGAAAATCGTTACTTAGATGAATTTTAGGATCTGTTTTACTTTTGGGATCTGGGCATTTTGGAAAGGTTCTGAAACCTATTTTTTGAATCTGGAATGAGGTCAGGGTCATGTAGGGTCTACGGTGGCAGCTGTGTACTCAGTTCAAGCACAGCACAGAACTCCTGGTGCTTTTGTTACAGCTTTTGGCTCACCAGACAGTCTTCCATTTGTCATTTTTTTGTGGAGTGAATTGGGAAGGTGAGTGTTCTTGTTGAATATTGAGAGGTTTATGTTCTTTTTAGAAATTGATTATAAGTTTTTATAAGTTGATTCTGTATAAGTTTAGTCAGCATGATCATAAAATTTCTGAACTTGTGTGGTTTAGGACCTAACCCTTGATCTCTGCTGACTTCCAGGTAGCATTATATGAAAATTCTTGCCAGAGAAGTGGGGCAAGGGTTAGGTAGGAGTTTCCTGGGTGGTGTTTTGTTTCTTTGGTCTGCACTTCTACACCTTTGCTCAGCCACACTGAAATTATGTAGGGAACCTGAATGCATTTTGCTGTTTCCCTCCTTGGTAATTTTGCTCCCACTTCCCTCTAGTACTGTTCCTCTGCTTGAAACACTTCCCACTTCATCCTTCAGCCCTCAGATCTGTCCTGCAGGATCCTATCTGTGTCCAGCCAAGCTCTGTGAATCTTCCCTATTTATGGCAGCTGGCAGGCACTCATAGAAACCATCAAATTCAAGGCTCTGAAGGCCTTAGAGTTGGAGACATTTTCTCCTCATCTTCTAAGGATGGGGTCCTGATTGGGCGGTATCTCATCCAAGATTGTGTAATCAGGAGCAGAAGCCAGACTAGAATTTGGGGCTCTGTTCAGATGAGCAGACCTATCTCGGAGTGTGTGCTGGAGATACCAAGACAGGCTACGGGCGGTCTCAGTGCAGTCTTCCCCTGGTGGGTTCTCTGTCACTTTGTATCGTAGCTGCGCTCCGAGGTACTTCCTTGTGGTGTTTTGTGCGCATTTTATTTCTCCTGTTGGACTGTAAATCTCACAAAACAAAGATCAAGTTTTGTGCATCTTTACATTACAGGGGACTAGGGCTCAGAAGACTTACATGCTAGTCCTGGCCCTGCCGCTTGGTAGCAAGTTATGTAAATTTAAATTCTCACATCGTCACTTAACTTGTCTGCAAAATGGGGTTAGTAATGTTGGTTCTATTTGTGCTATGGGAGTATTGTGAGTGTAAAGTAAGAGAGTAAGTGTGAAAGTACCTTGAAAACTACAAAATTTACAAATGCAGTGTAAGTTTTATATGTAATAATGTTCTTTGTATTACCTGATTTCTTTTTTTCAGAAGCTATAAAAATAACACCTTGAAACACAATTCAGTCTATGAAGCTATGGTTCCCTTTTTTTCTCCATGTTTGCTCTTCATTTTGTCTACAGCATGGATCCTTCAGTCGCCTTCAGATATTTTAGAGTTGCATCCAAGAGTATTCTACTTTATGGTTGGAACAGCCTTTGCCAACATCACAGTAAGATCTTTTTTTCTTTTTTTTAATTAAAAAAAATTTTTTTAAAAGATTTTATTTATTTATTTGACAGAGATCACAAGTAGGCAGAGAGGCAGGCAGAGAGAGAGGAGGAAGCAGGCTCCCTGCCGAGCAGAAAGCCCAACGTGGAGCTCGATCCCAGGACCCTGGGATCATGACCTGAGCTGAAGGCAGAGGCTTAATCCACTGAGCCACCCAGGCACCCCAAGTTTTTTTTTTTTTTCTTTTAAAAGTCATAATATATCTAAGGAATATATGACAAAGCTTGATGATTTGAGAAATTTTATATAGTATTAAAAATAAGCAGATTTTAATTTAAAGATATTTTCTATTAGAAACTTGAAAGAATTAGAACCCTTAAGACAGAGCATGCTGAAAATGGTTTTTTCCTTTTCCAAGTGGCTGCAGATCTAATGATTAATTTAGGGAGCCTGAAAGGGGTTTTTGAGAGAAAACACACACACACACACACACACACACACACGCATTTTAAAATCAGCTGATCTTCAGATTGACAGGGAGTAAAAACTTTGTAATAAATACAATGTTTTTTAAAAGCCCTTTCTCTGCGATGGCCCAGCAAGACAGCAGACAGGTAGGAGAGATCGGGAGTTATTGAGAAGAGACCTTAACGGTTCTGACAACCAGGGAGCCTGTGCTCTAACTCTAAAAACTTAATACATTTTTACTTTATAAGGAATCCACTGAATTTGTTTCTGTGTCTGTAACATGTGTTCAGTATCACCAGTCCTATTGATTTCACAGGGTTTAAAGATCTGGAAATATTAATACATTATATGAAAGGTATCTCTTAAGGAATAGAACTTTGAGTAAGGTGTTGAAAGGAAAGGGAGCCAGAGAGGTCTTGAGGTGTTAATATGACAGTGCGATTGACTTGAAGAAGGCAGCATCTCAGCTCCATGAAGCAGTTCAGTTGTCTGGAACTATAAAAGGCTGTTTTGAAAATTCTTTTTTTCAGATATCGTACTTAAAATTGGGAGAAATTTCTTTTATCCAAACTGTTACCTACTGGCAGAATCCCTTCTCTAGCAACCTTACTAAATCATCTTCCCGACTCTTCTGACACACACTCTGAGGGTCCGTGGGTTTGGAGGTGTAGGTAGATGAGCAGTTGAGAACTACTGATTTTAATAATGTCGTGGAACTGTGTTGTCTCAAGTACTCGAATGCTTTTTAAATGTTGGAGTGACTAATTTTGGAAGTGCGTTGCTAATTAAATTTTCATTCATTTTTTTTTTCTCCTAACTTCAAGTGTCAGCTGATTGTTTGTCAAATGAGTAGCACCCGGTGCCCAGCTTTGAATTGGTTCCTGGTTCCTCTTTTCTTGGTTGTCCTGGTGGTAAACTTAGGAATAGCCTCTTACGTCGAGAGCATTCTCTTATATACTTTAACAGCTGTTTTCACTCTGGCCCACATCCATTATGGAGTACAAGTGGTGAGTAATCTAGAGCTGAATGGGTTCCATTTGGTTCTTATAAGTACTAGGAAAGGAGGTGAGGGGAAAATTTCAAAAGAAAGTTGCTTATTAAAGTAGCTGGAAGAATTTGGATATTCTCTATACATTTTGAATAATATCCAGGTGCATAATTTCAGATATCATTTCTCTGATGAATATGTCATAGTAACTTCAAATAATTTAAAGGCTGGATAATTATTATGAGGAATTAGTTGTTTTTAAGTAGAAATGTAAATTGTTTTCTTGGTGAATGGAATTGTAAACTCTCACGTGCTTTTATTTCTATGAGGACCAAATAATCCCATTTGTTGATGATTTATTTCTATACTTGCTTCATTAGCATTAGGGACATTTTTACCAGGGGGAAATATTAGGAGAGAATGGATTTAGGGAGGATTTTGCATACCTTAATATTCTCTTCTAAAGCAAGAGACTAGTTTCAGGGCAAATGGACTAAGATAGATAAAGTGAAAATGAGAATCATGCAAGTTTATTTTCTTTCCTCGCACTTTAACAGTCTTTTCTAATTATCTTACGTATTTTAGCATGGTCTTATAAATACGATTTTTAATTGTTGTACAATATTCCATCAAGGAGAGTACTTAATAATTACCCAGTGTGCTTAGTTATGATCCAGTTATTTTAACCATTTATGTTGTTTCCAACTTTTCACCTTTATAAATTAAAGTTAGAGTGAACAATCTGGAATATATTTTTCTTTGTTTTCTGATGGTAGTTTCATAGCAGTGAAAAATGTAAAAAGGTATTCATATTATTATTCATGTTTTTATGACTCTTAAAATGCTCCTATTTGGTATACTTGTCTTAAAAGGAACCCTGCTAGGACTCAGTTTGAGAAACAAAATGTTTTCTATACAGTTGAACATATTTTTAAAATGGGGGCACCTGTCATGCTTGGTAACTACTTTGTGCTGTGCATATGTTGCTAAACTTAGGTTTCTTCTCTTACGGTTCTCCCCAAAGTAGCCTACATTTGTTGGGATAAAATAGATGAAAAAAAAAAATCCATGATAACTAGGGATTATGACATGAAGACATAATTGTTTTTATTTGCACATATTAACATAAATGCTTCACTTTGTATTAACACTTTTATCTTCTATTTCATCAGTCATGTATGAAATAGAATGTAGTTGTAAATGTCTTTTATAATTGTGTTAATTTATTATAACTCCTCAAGCATATCTTTAGGCAACTGTACGTGAACCAAGCCAAAACATTTTTTTCTTTAAATTACAGAAGTAGTACATTTTCACTGTTAAAAACCTGGAAAATAAATACAAGTTATCGAAAAAAAAAAAAAAATTCCGGGAACATCTTTTTTGTCTGTCTTTGTGCCCTTGCCACTTCTGCAACTTCTAACCAGAAGGTGAAACAACAATACACAAAGCATTCACTTTTGAACTATTGACATATAAATAATAACAATAGAGCTAGGAAGTATCAAATAAATGATATTTGGTAACTGACACATAACCAGGGTCTTGCCTACCCACCAGGAATACCTTAACATGGCCTAAATCTCCTAAAATGTACAGATCTACTTTTATACAGTTTCTTCAGGATTAGGAATGATTACCTAGAAATGTTATAAGCAGTTGAATATTGAGTCAAACTGTGTATGTAAATATTTGATCTACTAGATCTTATAAGTCAGCTAACCCTATAATTTTTCAGCAGTATTGGGTGTGAATCTGTGTGGTCCAGAGGGCTCTGGAAAGACTAGATGTTGGAGTTAGGGTTAAGTCCTAATCCTCCCAGGGGTAGTTCTGGAATTCTACAGAATTCTGTAGCCTTCTAGCTCTATAGCTATTCTAGAAAAGCCTTTTCTTTACTTCTGCTGAGTTTTGCCACATCAGTAAATTGTTATCTCCAGAGGGTGAATTCTGTGTCCTTTGAAAAAATTATTAGGGATGTATTTGTCACTACCTCATGTTCTGGTTTTCCGCAGGTAAAGCAGCTGAGCAGCCATTTTCAGATTTATCCTTTCTCATTGAGGAAACCAAACTCAGATTGACTAGGAATGGAAGAAAAGAACATTGGCCTGTAATCTACAGAAAAAAGTACTGTAAATAAGATGCTTGTAAATATTTCATCCATCACCATTGAACTAAAATGACCTGCTTAACAGACCTGGGAACTCAAGTTTGTAGAGTACTTGGACAGCAGGAGGGATACAAATGATCTGAACTTATGGAATTTTGGATCTGCTAACTCCCAACGTATTTTATTTTTTATAAAACCATGTGGCATTTTGGTTAAGCATTATGTACTTTAGACAAGCAAAATGTTTCTAGTGATTTTAGCTTCATGAATCTATGGTATTTTGGTTCATACAGAGTTAAGGATGCTTTGTTTTTATTTTTAAAGTCCCCAAATTGGTTTAGGAACACTGATAACGTTAAGAAAATGGCAAAATGTTTTCATATTTGGTACTACTTTAGTAGTAGATCTTTAGAGGTGGAAGTTATCAATAGCCCAAATCTAAAACAGGGAAAAGGTAAGAGCAAGTCACCTTTAGCAAGAGATGCCAAATGATCACAGAACTATGATGTACAGTTGCCAAATACTGGTTTCTCTTTCCCATGGAAATGCCTTTTTTCCTCATGCGCTGAGAGAGCTGGTATATATATATTTAGATTCTCTAGTATTCTGGCTCTCTTTGTTTGGGAGAGATCTTGATAAATGACTTAATTTTCTTTTAAAGAAAAATGTTCAGTTGACTTAGCAGAGAGTAGATCATAATTGTAGCTTACCCATTGACATGGTTCATCGTTTAAATGTGGCATTTCCCCCCTCAGCTGCAAGTTGCTGAGACTGGGTACCCGAGAACTATGTTTATATGAATGCATGTGACAGCCCCAGTCTTACGATAATTACTTGTAGGGAACGCAGGTAAACTTCCTTATAAGAGAAATTTACTTTGGACTTAGAAATCTCATGAGCCTCACTATGAATTCCTGCTATGAACCGCACTACAAAATTAGTTTTCTGATTCAGTTTGCCCTGCCTTCCTTCCTACCCTCTTCCTTCTGTCCGTCCATCTCTTTTTTACGGAGGTGAGAGTGCTGTGTTTTTTATTTCATAAGGGTAAAGAAGTAGAAATTCTTCCCTTCCTGACTTGCCCGCTTCCCCGTTTGAAGAAAGTTTTTGATATATATGCCTTACTGAGTACCTACTGTCTTTAATGTGACTTGGAATAATTTTTGAGGTTTACTGACAAACATAAAAATCCCTTTGACTTAACTGTGGTTGATCTGTAGATTACACCTTTTCATGAATGTGGATATATTATTTCTTTTTGACTCTGTCTCCATTTAGTTTGGTGGTGGTGAAATTTACTTGCTGATTTTCTTTTATTTTCCACCGAATGAAGTTTGTGCTTGAATGAAGAGTGTATCTTAAACCCTTTTTTTTTTTGGATGGATTGCACTTGGATAAAATAGGCACCACTGTGTTGATATGTAATTAAATTCTTAGCCATTATTTATCTATGAATGTGACCATTGTTAAATTTAATTATAGTGTATTCCTTTTTGAATTTCAGTCTGCTGCTTTGTAAAAATAACTATGTAATCGATATTTCAGCTTTTAAATTTGTAAATCCTAATCATTGTCATCCAGGCTATTAGAAATGAGGAGTCAAGGAGCTAACTTACGGTTCTGTACTCATTTTTAAAAATGGTTCATAAAGATTGAGATATATTCGGTGACTTTTTCTGAGACTGAACATGATGAGAAATGGATGCTGGAAAATGTGGATAGTGATTCTATGTTAATAAATCGCCATCATGGAGGTCAGAGAATGAACAAATTAAGTAACGGTAACTCTTTTTTGTAGACCTTGTTTTTTGTCATCTATAAAATTGAATAGGATTAAGTGGTAATTTGGGCTGGGAACAAAGCTTTGTTCTAAGGTTTCTGATCTAATCATTTTACCTTTTGTTGATCTTGTACACAAGAATGAGATTAATCTGTATTATATAAGAAGAGAATTGAGAAATGTTTGTAAATGACAAATTTGGACCACAGGCTTTCTTCACCTTGTACAGTATAGTTAAAAAAAAAAAAAAAAAAAACCCTCTGGTGTAGGGTCATGTTCTATACTTTTGGGGCTATTTTACCTCAGAGTGTCTTTCTGTTCTTTTTCCATTACATCAAGTTTATTTGAAATGGTTTTGTGCGTGTACTTCATGACCTGTTTCTCCGTAGGGGTAAAGAATTGCGCCACAGTTTTATTGACACCATTAGATGAAAGGTGGCTGTCAACAAGATGAAAGTGAAACTGAGTGAAGTACTGTTTGAGAATACCATGGACTTGTAACTCAGTGGACTGCTAACTTTTTCTTGGTTTAGTCTGCCATCTTGAACTTACCTCGAAAGTCCCCATTTGTTGTTTAGTGATATAGCAGCTGAAGCAGGACTTAACTTGCAAATAGCTCTGTGCATTTGTGTCATACCAATTATCATAACATTTCCAAAGTATAAAAGATATTTCAGGCTTATGCATGATATTTTGGGGTGAGTCTTCCACCCCAGCCTTTCTCCAGCATACACTGAGCTGCCTTTGGGGAGCAATGGCATGGTTGGTCATACATGCATGTTTTCTGTACATTTCAGAATGGAGTGCCTTAGCCAGGCCAGATGTTTGCTTTGTGTTTCTGCTGACCAAAGTTACCTAGACCTGTGAGAAGTTACTTGTCAGGTTATGGTATGAAAAATGTCCTTTCCTGCTTGTCAGAAATTAATTCCCCTATATTTGAGGGGAGCATGGGATAGAAAAATCCTTAAAATGCCTGGATAGAGTATGTTGTTGCTGCCTTTTCTGATCCCTTACTAACATTCATGATCTTTAGTGCATTACACAGTTTAAGATCCTCACAGTTGACACTGCCATTCTTCCATTTATACATAATAGATGTAGTTCATGAGTTTTAGTTTCAAGTAATGGAGTGAATAACTTCAAAATAAAAAACTAAATAGTCCTTGGCCTTTTAATAATATCATGCTTAAAATATTTTAAATTCTAATTTTAAAAAGCTCCATGCTGATTATGGTCTAGAATGTTCTACTACTACCAACATGTCATTTATTTTAATATAGAGGTATGGGGAAGAGGAGTGTATGTCTAGAGTTGCCCAAATTCTAAACAGGTACTGAGAAAGCATTAATCATGACCTGGAGTCAGCTTTGGGGGAATATGGAAAAGAAAAATCAGGCATAGGGTCCACCTGAAGGAGAGAAAGGATCACCTTAATGCCCAGTGCCTATAGTGCTCAATGGTCCTAATGCAGTGCAGAGTTTAAAATTGTCACAATTTAAATCGTCGTTCCGCCACTAACTTCAAATTCATATGTGAATTTGAAAGGTTCCCAAGTGTTCAGTTTTCAAAGAATTTATTTTGTAGTCAGTCAAAAAACATTTGGAGTGTACCTTGCTTTCCGAAGTAGACTTTGCTTCTATAACCTGTGGAAAATAAAAAGATAAACTGAAGGTGTTTGAATCAGAGGGTCCCTTTCCCCTTTATATTTTAACTAGAAGCCCATGTGTAACTCTTCTTTTCATTTTTCAGCCAGTCTCGCTTTTGACTTGCTACCTCCTTGGACAGACGCCCACTTGCTTTGAGCACCTAGGTCTTGCCACATTCCAAATCTCCTGGATTGCCTTAGATCTCTTGACATGTCAAGGACTGGGAACATGCCAGAGGGAACAGAGTAAACCCAATAGGCTAGAACTTTTGACTTTGGGTCCCCCAAAAAGCCAAAAACAAATACAGAAATCTTTGGTTGTGTTGAGTCCTGTGTTCAGAGTGGCTTTTATCTTGACCTCAGTTCTGGTCTTAATTGAGCACTCTATAGGAGATTTCTGGTCAGATGAGAATTTTCTTTGTCCTGTGAGGTGTCTTTGTAAGAGCATGCCCTTTCTTGAGCACCCTATGGGTGAATTACCTTCCTAAGTTAGCTGCCAGTACTAGAACCTTCCAGAAGGAATTTTAATTAGTATGCTGCATTTGAAGCACTTTGACATGTATATTTTAAGTGAGTTTTAACAGTAAAACGGTGTTAAACTAATCACTGTGAAACTTGAAAGTGTGATGCTCTGTACATCTTAGGAAGCTTAAGTAGATTTCTGATTTTTCCTTTATTAATTAGGTAACCCATGTGATTTGCATATTTTACTTTTCATCTTTGACAGTGGCACAGATGACTGACATATTGGTAGGCAGTTACATTAGGGTATATGGTAAATCATGGTTGTGTAGCTTTTCCAGAGAAAGTGGCAACATGTTCCTTGTGTGGAACCCTGGGAGTGGGATTTATTGGCTAATTCACTGCAGTGTTTCTACAGTGCAAAATAAATGTAACCTTACTTTTTAATCCACTTGCTAATAATATGCTTCGCTCTTTAATAAACAAGTGTGCAAGAGATAGTAATCTAGCTGGGTTTTTGTTTGTTTTGTTTTGTTTTTAGGCAGGGACCTGCTCTTTAGACAGAGATCTTAAATGAGCTTATATTTAGGGAAGCAAAAGATGTTCTGTCATTTGTAGCCCTCTCAGAGGTGGCCTGAGTGAGGGAGTGGTGTTTCATTTTGTCAGAAAGGCCAGGTTCCCAGAATTGGAAAGTAGTACATGGACTGATTTTAGAATATTTCAACAAGGCCTTATCTCTGTAGGAAAGTCTATTTGGACCTAACAGAAGGTTTGTCTGGTCTTCTGTAGACCCATTCATGTTGTTTTACTCTTCACAGAATCATTTTTAGAAAGGTAGGCTAAATCAGAGTGGTGCTGTTTTTAAACCTTGTGAATTGGATCATGGCCATATAGTACCTAATGCGACATGGAACTTAGAGACAGTATTAAAGATGCCAGGTGTGGGGGATCCTGGCTGGCTCAGTTGGTAGAGCGTGCGACTCTTATTCTCAGGGTTGTGTGTTCGAACCCCATGTTCGGTGTTGAGATTACTTAAAAGAATCTTAAAAACAAAACCAAACAACCAGGAATGGCTAAATGCGAGGATGCCTTATGGTTCTTTGGCTAAAGTCTTCTCTTGACCAGTTTCTGTGGATAATGATTAAGATTAGAATTGATTTAGTTTTTTTATTAAAACACACACAATTTGCCATGAGTCTGATATTCTTGACAAGCACGTTTTTATCTCTAAAGTAAGTTCTTCACCTTGCTTGGGACCTGCTTAGTATGTGATGTTATTAACCCGTTTATGGGAGGAGTTTTCATTTTGCAAGATCTGTGGATGTTGCGTTTTAAATCTGTTTGAATTACTGGTATCATTCAGCAGCAGACTCTTAACAACTGCTAATTAAAACTGCCCACAATATTAACACTGTAGGTTATTTTGTTTCGCTAACTTACTCTATTAGCTTTCAAGAGACAAAGTCCCAGTGACATGTAATGACTTGCTCGTTCCAAAATGTGCCAAGAGAGCGGACTTCAGTATTAAACTCCAAATTTCAATTGTTTTTAAAAAAAAAAAAAAAGCATCTCTGGGTAATGGGGAGGCGGTGAATTACTGCCCAGATGCAAACTCCCTACCGCCTACCTTGTCCCCTTACCCTCCCATCCAACATATAATAGATTAAATTTGCAGGAATTTAACTGTAGGAAGAGAAGTTGGTACTTTTCTGAGTAAGGCTTCATGCCCTGTGACTAAGAAGAGGTGGCGGGAATCACGGCCGAATCATTGACTCAGCTGTGTCGCTTGAGCCATCGCAGTTCGCTTTGGGTAGCATTCTGAAATGAAAGGATGACTCCTTCCCTTCTCAGGTACCTAGAAACAACACCACTTAAGCAGCCGGCATGTGTTAGCGACAAGTAGAGTATATTAGAGTGGAAGATAAAGGGGAGCACAAAGTCTTTTGTTTCCTCTTTCAAGTCGTTCCATGAGCTTTTTCATCATCGGTCTGTCCAGAACTTGCTGTGTTCATCGTAAATAACATAGCATTTATTTTACCTGGTTATGGTTATGGTGTGGCGTGTGTATGTACATATTTAATATGGACACATATTTCTGCATTATATGTATGATCCGTTCCTTTACCCGTCAGTCCGTTCTTGATTATCTGCAACATGGTGAGCCCTCCTTAGAGTGTTCTCTTCTTGTGGACCTAGCTTGTAGCCCGTAACTCTGTGAAGCCTCTTCCCGCTCCGGAGCCACAGTCTCTCCTACTTGCAGTTCCTCTTCATCCCCAAGGAAGGGCCTTGAAATATGTCACTTTCTGTTTCCCTTTCACCAGGGATTGCGAATGAGAAAGATCACTGCTTCCACCGGGTTTGAGGCTTCTGGCTCTGAAGGATGATGCAGCCCTGGCCCAGAGGCAGGTTGGGAGCAGTTGTGCTCAGGGGCTCGATGAGGGGAAAAAAATCCAGCCCTTGCCGAACCGGGGCTTCATAACTTGCTTAAATTCCTGAGCTCCAGTGTTGCGAGGTCTTAGGTAATTTGACGCACAAGTAGATGACAGCTGTGCGTTTTCACCGTCACTTTCGCATCGTTGGTGTTACTGCTCCCCGTTGCGAGCCCAGATAATCAAGACCCGACCGTTTCTTGCCACTGGATTCTGGAAGCCTTGCCCTTTCAACTGGATTTGTGTTCGTTTCTGCTGCTGTGAACCCCAAAAGTAATGCAGTAGGTTTTAATTTAAAATTGTTTAATTCTATTGTTGATAAATATTTATTGTAATAAAAGTAAAGAGTAAATAATTTTTAAATCCTTTTAACTGTTTTCAGATTGTCTTCTTTGTTTGTTCTTGGTAGGTGCAAGAGGGGAGGGAGGGGAGAAAAATAATGTCCAGCCACTTGCTTAAGAGTTACTGATTATTTTAAAACAAAACATTAAATGTTTTTTTCTTTTGTTTGTTTAAAGAAAGATCAGCCCAGGGGTGCCTGGATGGCTTAGTTAAGCATCTGTCTTTGACTAAGGTCATGATCCCAGGGTCCTGGGATCTAGCCCTACCATGGGTCTCCCTGCTCTGGGGGAACCTACTTCTCCGCCCCTCCTCCCACTCATTCTCTCTCTCTCTCTCTCAAATAAATAAAATCTTAAAATAAAAAAAAATAACGACCAGCCTGCTTGCTCCTGGGTGTTCTGCAGTCCTGGGCCCTGTTTCAGAAAGCAGAGTACCAGGCAGGTGGCAGTAACAGCGGTTCATGTTGTCCTGCTCTTGACTTCCCCAGAACTGGGCACTGGGCAGTGTATAATAATACTGGGTCACACTCAGGTTAGTTTGTGAGGTGGTTGTCTCATACTTAAAAACATTTTCCTACAGAAAGAATGTTAATTTTCCAGACTAATTCCATAAGAACTGAATGACCCACACTTGGTACAATTAAATGTTAGTGTATGAATCATAAGCTTTATTGAAAAACCTCATATTTCCCAACATTGCTTCTGAGAATATTTCCTGTCTTTTACATCAGAATTGATCTCCCCACTTCTAGCAGCAGGCATTATTATTATTATTATTTTTTTTCCTGTAAGAGGTTTAAAGAAGGTGAGGGGAAAGTCCCTATTGCAGCCCAGGCTAGTTGTCCAGCCGTGTGCTCATAGTCCCCTGGCCCTCCCAGCCTCTTGGTTGCACTAACAGTTGTTACCCCTGCCCTTCTGTCTGCAGACCTCCAGCACCCAGTCCGTGCCTGACGGCATCGCAGGTGTGTCCTAGGTAAGCAGCGCGGGTCTGTCCCAGCCTAGACGCCGTGCTTCCAGAATGTCCTGCTCTTCTTCCTGCTCTCATCTTTTCTTCTTGCTTGCAAGTTCCCCTAAAGCAAACTTGATATCTGCTCCTTCCATTTTTCTTTTTGCCTTCATTCTGAAAATTTCTCAAGACCTCCCAAGCTTTTAATGCCATGACTGTTTCTTTGTCATGTTTGACCTGGCAAGCTTTGACCTGGGGCAAGTTACTTATTGTTTTTTCAGAGACTCAGTCTCTTCACCTGTAAAATGGGATTAGTAATATTGCCGCAGTCATGCATATGTGCTATGAATGATGCAAGGAGGTATTTAGCACAGTGTGTGGTCTAAGGTAGGTGCTTGGTTTCTACTAATAACTTTGAACTCTTCCCTAAGCCTTATGACCTACTCGTGACTCCCCTTCTTCCTTCCCTTCCCTGTTCCATCCTTTGTACCTTTAGTAGTCAATACATAAAGATGATGGGTGAGGCAGTTCTAAAAATAACTTGGAAATGAATAAAAGAAGATTGCCTTCTGAGAATCTATTAGTAAAATTCACACAAATTGGGAGACAGGAATAAGCCAAGAAATTATGTAAATGTTTGATGGGATGGTTTGCTATAATCTTATGGATGTGGAATTAAGTATGTGACTTGACTTCATAGACTAAAATCTAGTCAGTGTATCATTTCCCTGGAAAAAGACTATATACTGAAGATAGATGGCAAGCCTGTTGCATAGCAAAAGAAGCCCATATATCCAGAAGGGTTTGCGTTTATCATCCCATACTTACCCAGGGATGGGATGAAAGGACTATTGGGTCTTTGTGGCAAGTTATACTCATTGTGGGCCCCTGAATTCATTGCAGTCAATCGTACAACATCAAGAAACTTGCCAGTTATAGTTTGATTTCCTTTGGAGAGCAGCCACAGATACTTGCTAGTCACAGGTCATAAATACACATGCTTATGTCAGTTGTAGTTTCCTGCTCAGATTAGGGTATCCTCTTTCTTTCGTGAACTTATTAGTGTAAGTTCTCCAAAGCATTCTGCTTTTTTTTTTTTTTTAAGATATTATTTATTTGTTTGACAGAGACACAGCGAGAGAGGGAACACAAGCAGGGGGAGTGGGAGAGGGAGAAGCAGGATCCCCACTGAGCAGAGAGGCTGATGCGGGGCTCGGTCCCAGGACCCTAGGATCATGACCTGAGCCGAAGGCAGAGGCTTTAACCCACTGAGCCACCCAGGTGCCCCGGGAGAGAGACTCTTAAGCAGGCTCCATGCCAACACAAAACACGACACGGGGCTTGATCTCACAACCCTGATATCACGACCCAAGCTGAAATCAAGAGTCAGATGTTTACTGAACTACCCAGGCGCCCCAGAAATCTGTTGCATTTCTATACACCAATAATGAAGCAGCAGAAAGGAATCAATCCCATTTACAATTGTGTCAAACACACTAAGATGCCTAAGAATAAACCAAAGATGTAAAAGATCTGTACTCTGAAAACTATAAAACACCAATGAAAGAAATAGAAAACACCACAAAGAAATGGAAACATTATATGCTCATGGATTGAAAGAGCAAATATTGTTTAACTGTCTATTACTACTTATAACAATCTACACATTTAATGCAATCCCCATCAAAATACCAACAGCATTTTTCACACAACTAGAACAAACAATCCCCAAATTTGTATGGAGCCACAAAAGACTCCGAATAGCCAAAGCAACCTTGGAAAAGCAAAGCAAAGCTGGAGGCATCGCGATTCCAGACTTCCAAGTTATAGTACAAAGCTGTAGTGATCAAAAGAGTACGATACTGGCAGAAAAAAAAGACGCAGAGATCAGTGGAACAGAATAGAAAACCCAGAAATGAACTCACAACTATATGCAATTAATTGTTAACAAAGCAGAAAAGAATATCTGGTGGGAAAAAGAAGTCTCTTCAACAAATGATGGGGGGGGACGGGAATGGCCCACTTTCTTACACTATACACAAAAATAATTTCAAAATGGATTAAAGACCTAAATGTGAGATCTGAAACCATAAAGATCCCAGAAGAGAACACAGGCAGTAACTTCCTTGATATCAGCCTTATTTTCTGTTCATTTTTCCTCCCTATATACTAGATACATTTCAAATAGACTTGGCTTACATTCTACACATTGTGTTACATCTTCTCTTTCTCATTTAATCTTTATCTCTTTCTAGGTCAGATCCATTCTTAGCGGCTGCATTGTTTTCCAACCCCTGAAAACTTTACCAGTTCCCCTATTGATGGATTTTGGGGTCATACCAGTTTTTTAGTATTATAAAGATCTGCAGTGAGCAAACACCTGTGTACATTTCTTTCACTGAGCAAACACTGGTTGTGCACTTACTACATATTAGGTATTATGCTAGGCGCTATTTGTACAGTACTGAATGAAACTGATGTCATTTTCAGCCGGCGAAGGTAGAGCCCAAGTCCCATTATCTCCCCGGGAATGAAACCACAGGCCGGCAAGCAAATGCCGGAGCGGGGGCGGGGCGGGGCCTGAGGTGCCGCGGGCGCGCGCGCGCGCGCGCGCACTCCAGCTGCCAGTCAGGTGACTGCCCTCCCTGGCAACGGCTTGTTTTTAGCAACCGGCGGCGGTCTGGCGGTGGTCCAGGAGGAGCTGCCTGGGGCGGGAGGCACCTGTCATGAATCCGCCGGGACCCCTGGGGGTCCTGGAGGAGAAGGAGGAGGAACACTTGTCCACTCCGATTCTTGGGCCGTCCATACATTCTGACAACCCTCAGGAGCGGATCCAGGCCCGGCGCCTCCGCATCGCCGCGCGCCTAGAAGCCCGGAGGCGGTGAGCGGGGCGGTCTGGGCGGGTCCTCAGCGTGGAGCCCCGGGTGCCGGCGACTCAGGGCAGGGACGAGGCGGGCGCTTTCCCTTGGCGGGAGGCTCTGAGGGGAGCTGCGGGCGGGCCCCGCGTGTGAGCGGAAAGATAGGCGGTGAGATAGGAAGAATATCTTCCACAAGGTTCCATCAAGCAAAGTATGGAATATGAAGACATTCAACACACTTGTAAAGTCAAAGACGGAAAGAACAGTCCTCTCAGCACTTTTACGGAGAGCCTGCTGTGCCGTGCGCTGCGAGCAGTACATTGAAGACACAGGCCATCCGTAACATCCCCTGGGAGGTCTTTCTTTCCTTCTTCCATCCCAGCCTGCCTTCCACAAGCATTTCTGCCGTGGACCTCAGCTGTCACTTCTGCAGGTCTCAGTGGCTTATCTGGTTGTATGACACAAATCCTCATCCCTGAAGGGTCTGAGACTAATAATCATACCCTTCTCAGGCCAGGGTTGTTGCGCCTGTCCATTCACGGACACAGTGGGCTGTCATGTACCAAGAGGCACCTGCATGATCTTATGAATTCCTGAACACCTCTCTGTGTGACAGCACTTGTACCTTGCCCTGGTGGCCAGGATCAGCTACCCTACCAAGATGGTGACTTCTTGTCTGCTGGCCATTTGGACGCAAGGGGCCCGGAGAGGTGTGTCAGTGTTCCAACAAAACTTTACTTATGGACATTGCAGTTTGAATGTAGTATGTTCACATATCACAAAATATTCTTCAGATATTGATCTTATTTTCTGAGATCATTTTTAAAAGATTTTATTTATTTGACAGACAGAAATCACAAGCAGGCAGAGAAGCAGGCAGAGAGAGAGAGGAAGGGAAGCAGGCTCCCTGCTGAGCAGAGAGCCCGACGTGGGGCTCAATCTCAGGACCCTGGGATCATGACCTGAGCCGAAGGCAGAGGCTTTAACCCACTGAGCCACCCAGGCGCCCCCTGAGATCATTTTTTAAGAGAAATTTTAGGTTTGCAGCAAAATTGAGTGGAAAGTACAGAGATTTCCCAGTCCACTACCTGCCCCCACGCATGCGCAGCCTGTCCCACTATCAACATCCTCCAGAGTGGCACATTTGTAACAAATGATGAAACTGAGTTGACACATCATCACCCTAAGTTCATAGTTTACATCATGATTCACTCTTGGTGTTCTATGGATTTTGACAAATGTAATGACATGTGTCCACAATTATGGTATCATACAGAATAGTTTCATTGTCCTAAAAATCCTCTGTGCTCTGCTTAGTCATCTGATCTTTTTTTTTTTTAACCATTTCAAAAGTGTAAAAATCATTCTTTACTTGTGAGCCCTACAAAAATCGGTGGGTCATATTTGGCTCACAGGCCAATCTGATGTAATGAATCAATGTAATGTTGTTCTGCGGGATATCCAGATGGTCCTTATCTCTTCAGACTGTATTTTAACTGAGATCAGGAGAATTAACGTGACCCTGTAAGTATGTGGGTTATACGAGTAAACATTGTCATCTGTCGGATGTAAATGTGAACTTCCTGATCCTTTTTCTTGATTGAAGTAGAAAATAACACATTTGGCCCAATCAACAGCTGCTTTGTGTGTACTTTAGACCACCCCATTCTGCTCTAGCAAAGATACCACACCTGCATGGCAGCCACGATCAGGACAAGTCCTTGCTGAGCTTGCAGTATTGGTAATCATTTTCTCAGATCCATCCAGTTTTTGCAGGGGCCAGAGTGGTGATTTAAATGGAGACTTGATCGGGATCACCCCTCCTGTATCCTTGACATCCTTAAGGGTGACACTAGTCCCCCCCTTAAGGGTGACATCCATTCAGCCTTCCCTGTCATGATAGCTCTTACCCACAGGCCCAGGACTTAATGTGGGAGTTTCTCAAATTCCTAAGTATGTTGAGATCACTCTGATTGCTCTTTGAGGGAATGGCTTGGAGAAGCCAGAAGTGTAGTTAAGGAGAGCAGTTAGGAAGCCGTTGCATTGGTCTGGGTGAGGGATGAAGTTGGTCTGGTAGGATTGGAGAGAAAGCAGATGTGCTCAAGACATGTGTTAGAGCTTCAAGTGCCTGGATTTCCTGATTGGGGATATGCTGGTGGAAGACAGGGAAAAGGCAACAATGGCTAGAACAGCTGGGTAGGTGGTAGTGCCTTGTATTGAAACGATAAAGCTACGGGGGGAAGTGAGGCAGCAGGATTTGGAAATCAGAGAGTTTGGCTTTGGACATATTAAATGAAATTGGATTCTGGAAGACATTAAAACTGACATGTCTATTAGGCAGCTGGACATGGGTCTGAAACCCAGAAGAGAATTCTGGATTAGAGAGGTCAGTGCAGAGGGTCAACAGCATTATGATTGTATTGAAAACCATAGGAAAGGATTGACTTACACTGGAAAAGAGGATAAAAAGATGAGAGGAGAGCTCATGCCAAGCCCTAGGAAAGCTGTGCATTTAGAAACAGATAGAAAAGGGAACACTGACAGAGGATTATCTCCATGATCTAAAGATGCCATCGAGTGACCAGTGGTGCTGCTGGGAAAATGAAAATGCAAGGTACAGAGGTGGACCTGATGAGTTTAACACCCTGAGCTGGGGAGTTTTTAAAATAATAATAGCCTGAAAAGGAGAGTGTTTTCTTCTATTGAACTTTGTTTATGTAACCAGGCCAATGAAAAAAATTTTAAAAATAAAATTTACAATATGAAATAAGAAAACAGGGACAGATCGATACCTTTTAATTACATTACTGTATTTTTGGGTGGGAAAGGAAGGAAAAACATGAAGTGTTTCCAAAAGAATTCTGTGAGGTTTAGCGAATGATTACATGTAGAACGACAGAACTGAACTAAACAGAGTTCAGCTTCTTCATGTTTTCAATAGCTGGGCTGTTGTTCATGTCAAATCCCTCTTTTTCTTTTTTCTTTTTAAGATTTTATGTATTTATTTGAGAGATAGAGAAAGAGAGAGCACAAAAGGAGAGAGAGAGGGAGAGAAGCAGACTTACCAAGCTGAGAGCCCAACACAGGGCTCCATCCCAGGACCCTGAGATCACAACCTCAGCTGAAGGCAGACACCCAACTGTCTGAGCTACCCAGAAGCCTCATATATCAAATCCCTCTTGTGCTGGGAGATGTAGTACCTTGGGGGTTGGGGATTTACCCTGTGCCTGAGCTGGGACGACAGAGCCATTTTAGACATGCCCTCAGAACACGTGCGTGCCCCTTAGTCTGTGTGGGTCACACGCCAACTGTATTCTTTTTGTTCTCTGAATTAACTTCCTTGTTAAAGGATAAGACATAGAAAGTTGCTGTGTCGAAGCCTACATACATATTTTTTTTCTTAAGATTTTTTTCAAAGTAATCTCTACACTCAACGTGGGGCTCGAACTCACAACCCTGAGATCAAGAGTCTCATGTTCTTCCAACTGAGCCTGCCAGGTGCCCCCATACATATTATTAAAAATTAACATAGCTGTAGAAATTGTTTAGAACTTAGATTAACAGAAGATTTTTTCAGAAAGGAGTGTTTTGTCACTGACCTTGTTTTGTTGTTGGCACAGGTTAATAATACACAGACTTTTAGTCCACTGTATCATTTTTATTTTATTTTTTATTTATATATATATATACATTTTTATTTCTTTTCAGCGTAACAGAATTCATTGTTTTTGCACCACACCCAGTGCTCCACGCAATACGTGTCCTCCACAATATCTATCACCTGGCTCCCCCAACCTCCCACCCCCTGTCCCTTCAAAACCCTCAGATTGTTTTTCAGAGTCCAATGTTTTATTTTTTTAAAAAGATTTTATTTATTTATTTGACAGAGAGAGATCACAAGTAGGCAGAGAGGCAGGCAGAGAGAGAAGGAAGCAAGCTTCCCGCTGAGCAGAGAGCCTGATGCGGGGCTAGATCCCAGGTCCCTGGATCATGACCTGAGCCAAAGGCAGAGGTTTTAACCCACTGAGCCACCCAGGCACCCCACACTGTATCATTTTTAAATGATCTGTAGCCCCCTTGATTGCCTCTGGTGCCCACCACCCTAAGTGCTGGAGCCTCAGTATACCATTGAGGTGTAGTTTTAGGGAAGAAGCTGTTAATAGAATCAAATGTCAAATAAAAATAAAGAATGGGTTTAATAGGCTAAAGCTCCTGAAAATCCCAGTCTCTACTGTCTCAGTTGAAATTTGAAATTCCTGGAGATGTGACTCCAGTGTAAGGATGGCAGATGGAACACATACATTTATCTTGGATCTCTATCAAAACTCCATTAGCATGACATTTAAAGGGATTAAATAAAAAAGACATAAACCCAAAAAGTCAAGCAAAACAGAAGGGACTCAACAGCAACATTTGGAAGCTGGGAAGCATAAGGACAGATGGTAAATGGTCTCGCAGATTCAAGACTATGGAAATATAAACTAGCAGTGAGGAAAGCCGAGAGCCCCCCCAACCTTGATTTACTCCGCAGTAAATCTGCAAAACACCAGGAAATTGGAAGCATCAGGTTCAAGTGGAAGTAGAGATGAAGAAGGGGACTAAAGTCAGGAAAATAGTTGGATGCCAGGAACCTTTTCCCCGCCTTGCACAAAAGATGGGAGGTTTGGAGGATCTGCAGTTTGGGGGGTGCTGGGCAGAGATGAGGCAGAAACACTGTACTAAACACAGTGGCCACAGGCACACTGCCACTGAGACCTTGTAGTCCTTCTGCCTGTTCGGGGACTATGGGCAAGTTGGAGCTTCACACACCGGCAGGAGACAAGTCTCTGGAAAATTTGACCAGCTGCCAAGAAAAGATTTAAAGACACCGACGTTCAGAGTTGCCCACAAGGCGATCCAAGTAGACGGTCCTGTGCTGAAGTTCATTGTTGTCAAGCTGCACCCTTGCATTCAGAACTTCTTCAGCTCGCCCGTCTTTTTTATTTTTGACAGATTGAGATTCCAAGTAGACAGACAGGCAGGCCGAGAGAAGGGGAAGCAGGCTCCCTGCCGAGCAGAGAGCCCCTGCAGGGCTCCATCCCAGGACCCTGAGATCAGGACCTGAGCCAAAGGCAGAGGCTTAACCCACTGAGCCACCCAGGTGCCCCCAGCTCTTCAGTCTTGATGGTGACAAAGGTAGCCAAGGATTTCTAGATGTCTGAGGAAAGTCTTTATGATGAAAGGTCGACACCAAAATGAACACACAGCAAAAAGTAACTTAGAGGAACTTGAGACTATGTAGGGAAAAAAGACAACAGTAATACATCAAAATGGCTATCATTCAGACAATCCTTGGAGAAAAAAAGAAATGATATTGCAATCACAGAAAAAGAATAAGATGCTGTTAAAGGGGTGGTGAGAGAACAAAATAGAGCTCTTGGAGATTAAAAAATATGGTAGAAATGGAAAACTGTAGAAGGGTTAGGAAGTAACGGTCATGGAGTCACATAGAAGGTAGAGCAAAAAGAAAAACAGAAACTAGGAGAGAAAAAGATTTTTCAAAATTAGAGGACCAGTCCAGGAGATCTAGTCTCTTTTTTTTCTAGATCCATAAAGAAAGGGCAGAGCGAACAGAGGGGAGGAAATGATCACTGGAAGTATTCAAGAAAATTGATCAGAACTGAAGTTTCCTGCTTGGGGTTGGCGGGGGGGATGCCCTACTGAAAATGTTCAGCCCAGTGGAGGAAAGTAGACCCACCCGCGGGCACACCATTGAGAGAGTTCAGAGCGTTACTGAAACACCCAAGTTCGGCTGCCCATTGCTCCAAAAGCCAGTAACTCAAGAGACGAGGTTTTTTTTTTTTTTTTTTTTTAATTAATTAATTTATTTGACAGAGATCACAAGTAGGCAGAGAGGCAGGCAGAGAGAGAGGGGGGAAGCAGGCTCCCTGCCGAGCAGAGAGCCCGATGTGGGGCTCGATCCCTGACCCCAGAATCATGACCCGAGCCAAAGGCAGAGGCTTTAACCCACTGAGCCACCCAGGCGCCCCCCAAATTGCCTTTTAGACAGGTTGTTATACTTCACATCCCCAGCTGTGGTGTGGTTTGAATAGTTGGGCACCCAAACCTGATGTTATCAACTATTTATTTATTTATTTATTTGAGATTTTATTTGTTTGTTGGAGGGAGAGAGATAGCATGCAAGTGGAGAGAGTGGCAGGCAGAGGGAGAAGCAGGCTTCCCTCTGAGCAAGGAGCTCGATGCGGGACTTGATCCCAGGACTTTGGGATCATGTCCTGAGCCGAAGGCAGATACTTAACTGACTGAGAAAACCCAGGCATCCCATTATCAACCTTTTAAATCTTTTCTCGTCTGGTATGGAGAATAATGATACCTTACAGGCTTCTCAACTGCATTTCTTGTGTTCTATGTGAAGTTGAACGTATTTTCAAATGTCTGTTTGCCTGTTGTATTTCTTCTGTAAATTGCCTGTCCACATCCTTTGCCAGTTTTTCTAATCGTTATTTTGTCTTTTTTGTATTGATTTGAAAGAGCCTGTTCTCTTTTCTAGATGGCAACGTTTTGTCAAGTATCTTTTATGAGTTTATCCCTTGAATCAAGGAGAAGAGTTTTAAATTTTAAGAAGTAAAGTCTTTCAATCTTTTTACTTTTTTTTCTAGCTTTGGTCTTATTCTAAGATGGGTTTTCTCCTGTATCTACTTATATTGTTTTTATGATTGTGTTTTTTAATATTGAAATTTTTATCCATATGGGATGTATTGTCATATATAGTATGATGCACTATGGAAACTCTATAGAATCCACATACTAGAAATAACTTTAGCTTCTCTACTTTCTCCCATCACAGGGAAGCACTTGGAGAATATTTGGATGGGAAGAAAGAGAGTGAGGAAGATCAAAGCAAGAGCTACAAGCAGAAAGAAGAAAGCAGACTGGTATGAGCTGGTGGCATATGGGTCCTATCAGCCAGTGACACTAGGGAGCTGGGTGTGATGTCATGGTTTTCATACTTAGACCAGAAGAATCTCAAGAGGGATTGTGTGTTCCTGCCTTTAGTTAGGCAGAAGCGAATTTGAATCTTTCCCATTTTGAGAGCTCTCTAGGAGTGAGCTCTCGTTTCATCCTGTGAGCTGTTCATTAGCGCAACTCAAGGTATTTACGCTGCCCATTCAGGGCCTTCTGTTTCCGTCCTAATGACAGTCTTCTCTGTATCTCTGTCTGATACTTGGGCCTTCACTCTGGCTTGGCCGATCCGCTCACTCACCTCCAGTGGGGGCTCTGCTCATCCTGTTCCATGCCTCTTATCTTCGGGGATGCCAGTCCCTCCCTTCCCCTCCTCCCCGCTGTCCTCTACCTCCATCTTCTCTCCTCTCATCAGGATGCCTTCCCATACTTCAAGACCATCTCAAGTCCCAACTCGAGAAGACTGCAAGTCCATGATTTCTCCGCAGCCCAGCCTCCTTTAATTCACACACTGGGTACTTCTCTGTGCCATGTGTTTCATTTTAGACCGTTTTCTCCCTTGTAGGACTTCCAATGTGTGTGCCTGCAGTGTCCCCAGCAGAGCTGTAAGCTCTGTGAGAGTGAGAGCCTCTGCGTATACCTGTGGAGTAGTGCAGGGCTTGTACTCAATAACCACTAAAAAGAAAGTCATTGATTGCTGTCCCATGGCAATGACAGGGCTCCTGGGATGTTTAATAAAGGACTTGGAACAACAGGTGCAGGAAGAGTGAACAACACTCCCAAACAGCAAGCAGGACTGGCAAAGTGCTGCATTTAATTAACTGTTAAATGAATATCATAGGGCAGCGGGATGGTAGGAATTGAGGGAAAGAAGAGGGCTGCCCAAGCAGGCCTGATGGGGAAAGGTTATATGGAGAAAGTGGGATTTGAGCTGCATCTTGGAAAAATAGGTGGGACTTATAAAAGCAGAGAGGAGAGAGAGCATTTCTGGCAGAAGTTGAAGTACACTTACTGCGAGAAAAAAAATACTCAAGTTACTGAAATGTCATTATAGAGCAAAGAGATCTACAGAGACACCTGAGTGAACTCTATGGTACTGGGTCAAGGATAAGATACCTTACGGTGGTGGGAAGAACACTGAGCTGTGGTGTGTTCTTGGTCCCCATCTGGTGCTCACTGTGACGTTGATGTGTCCTGCCTGTACTGGGGTCACTTCGTCGAAGTGTCGATCATCTCTGAGCATAGCTGGGTAGGATCAAAAGGATATTGTATATAATCTGGAACCTCCTGATATAGTTTATACTGCTATGGTCTTGAAAATACTGATACAGAGTTCACCTGGAGCACTCTTTGAGTGTGAACCCGAAGAGATAATGTTGTTTTCATTAGCAGCTTTTCTTTTTTTTTTTTTTTTTAAGATTTTATTTATTTATTTGACAGAAAGAGATCACAATTAGGCAGAGAGGCAGGCAGAGAGAGAGGAAGGGAAGCAGGCTCCACTGAGCAGAGAGCCTGATGCGGGGCTCGATCCCGGGACCCTGGGATCATGAACTGAGCCAAAGGCAGAGGCTTTAACCCGCTGAGCCACTCAGGCACCCCATCATTAGCAGCTTTTCAAGCTTCCTCTCACTTATGACTTAAGTCATGTAAAGTGTTGGCATAGAAAAGAAATGTATAAAATGTATAAAAACCAAATGCTGCCTTCCTTAATATCAAGATATTAACAACTGGTGCTACCATAAGACTTGGACGGGAAGGGCCACTGTCCTTGACCTTATCAATCATTTTTACTTGGTGATTCTTTTGTTTCCTATTTAATCTTCCTCCAGTTTTATAAAGATATTCTTCCAAGTTTTCTCTTAGAAGCTTTATTTTTGTATCATGTACGTTTTGGTCTGTAGTCTATCTTGAATTGATTTTTGTGGCTAGTGTAAAGGTAGGGTTCAAGGTTGCTGTGTTGTATATGGATTTGTAATTGACCCAGCACCATTTATTGGAAGGATCATCCTTTCCCCCACAGTACTGCAATACACCTTTGTTGTGAGTCAGGTGATCACATATGTGGATTTGTTTTTGGATTCTCTGTTCTGTTTTATTGGTCTACTTGTCTGACTCTACACCAGTTCCACACTATTTTAACTACTGTAGCCTTATGACAAGTCTTGACATCTGGTGGAATAGGTCCTCTAAGTTTGTGATTCTTCAAATGGTCTTGGCTATCCTTGACCTTTTTCATGTCCATATAAATTTTACAATCAGTTTGTCAGTTTCTACCAAAAAACCTGCTGGGATTTTTAAAAGTTTTATTTATATATTTTAGAGAGAGAGCTGTGGTGTGTGTGTGAGGAGGGGGCTGGGGGGAAGGGGAAGGGGAGGGAGTAAGTCCTCAAGCAGACTCCCCCTGAGTGTGGAGCCTGATGTGGGGCTCAATCCCAGGACCCTGAGATCATGACCTGAACTGAAATCAAGAGTCAGCCACTTAACCCACGAGCCACCCAGGTGTCCCCTGCTGGGACTTTAATTGAAGTCAGATTGAACCTATAGATCAATTTAGGAAAGAATTAATATCTTACCAACGATGAGATTTACAATCCATGAGTATAAAATATCCCTCCACTTATTTAGGTGTTCTTTAATTTTGTCAACAATGTCTTATGCTGAATTGTGTAAGACTGATGATTCGCAGACCTGTAGCCCTGGAACAAATAATACAAACAAAACAAAACAAAACAGGGACGCCTGGGTGGCTCAGTTGGTTGGACGACTGCTTTCGGCTCAGGTCATGATCCCGGAGTCCCGGGACCAAGTCCCGCATCGGGCTCCCAGCTCCACGGGGAGTCTGCTTCTCCCTCTGACCTTCTCACTCATGCTCTCTCTCACTGCCTCTCTTTCAAATAAATAAATAAAGTCCTTAAAAAAAAAAAAAAACGAAAACAATGTCTTACATTTTGCGTTGAGGCGCTAAGTGTTTTTTGCTGATATATAAAAGTACAATTGGTTTTTTGTATAGTGACCTGATAGTAAGCAACTTTGTCAAATTCTCTTGTCAATTCTAATAGTATCCGTGGTCTCTTTTGTTTGTGTGTTTATTTTTTTTTTTACATATGTAATCATATCTGAAAACGACAGTTTTATCTTTTCCTGTGTCTGTTGGTCTGTTGGTGACTGTAACATTTTCAGTTTTACTTTGAGTCTGAAATAGTTGATTCAGAAATTTCTGATGTTCACATTGTCTGAGCAGAAAATAGAAAACTGTTCAAAAACTACTGGAAAGCCTTTACTTCCTTAGGCATGTAAAACCATTTGGTACAAGTGCTACAACTGTAGCCATTTAAAAAAAATTCTGGCGTACCTCTGGATATCGGGGTTAAGGCTCCCATTCTGTATTCTTTTTTTTTTTTTTTTTTAAGATTTTATTTATTTATTTGAGAGAGAGACAGTGAGAGAGAGCATGAGTGAGGAGAAGGTCAGAGAGAGAAGCAGACTCCCCGCGGAGCCGGGAGCCCGACGCGGGACTCAATCCCGGGGCTCCAGGATCATGACCTGAGCTGAAGGCAG
>NW_019154119.1:2347765-2409733 GCF_002288905.1 Enhydra lutris kenyoni | reverse complement strand
ATGATTTTATTTATTTATTTGAGAGAGAGACAGTGAGAGAGAGCATGAGTGAGGAGAAGGTCAGAGAGAGAAGCAGACTCCCCGCGGAGCCGGGAGCCCGACGCGGGACTCAATCCCGGGGCTCCAGGATCATGACCTGAGCTGAAGGCAGTCGTCCAACCAACTGAGCCACCCAGGCGTCCCTCCCATTCTGTATTCTTTAAAACTGCATTTCTAAGTGTCTTTAGGAGGGTGAGATGAAATAGAATCTCTGATTGTTCCAGTGACTCCTTCATACGGAGAAGCTTATAGGTTCTTTGTTCAGAAACAGTCCAAGAGCCAGAGAATTTGTAAGTTCCAAAACAGACTTAGAAAAATGTAGGCACAGCCTAAGGGTACCTGAATTTTTGGTTGAAATCCTGTCATCGCCCAAAGGTCAGAAGTGAAGACACTGATGTGGAATTCAAGGAGGGATTTATTTATTTATTTACTTACTTATTTATTCAAGATTTTATTTATTTGAGAGAGAAAGAGAGCAGGAGCAGGAGCACATGAGGTGGGGGAGTGCAGAGGGGGAAGCAGACTCTCTACTGAGCAGAGAGCCTGATGTGGGGCTCGATCCCAGGACCCCACGATCATGACCTGAGCCGAAGGCAGATGCTTAACCGACTGAGCCACCCAGGCACCCCCAAAGAGGGATTTAGAAGGGGGCACCAATAGCAAAATTGTTGAGCCATTAAGGGAGGCAGCGGTGGAGCCCGAGTGTCTGGAACAGAAGACGCCATGTAACAGTAGCTTAAACAACATAGAAGCTTATTCCTCTGGCTTCCTTAGTAGTTCAGAGCATCAGTACACTGTCCAGGGCTGATGCGGCAGCTCCTCGATGTCGGGGACCTCATCTCCTTCTGCCATTCCTTCGGTGGCTGCATGTGCTCACCGCGTCATACCAGAGCACCACACACTGGCCCCGGAGAAGGGCGGGGATGCGACAGCAGAGGACAGGACTTTTCCCTTCAACGTATAAGTCAGAAGGGGCACACATCACTTCTGCTCAGGTTCTGTTGATCAGACTGTATTCTAGCTGCCAAGGAGTTTGGGAAATGTATCCATCTTGGTAGTTCCAATGTCCAGCTAAAATTGGGGGTCCTGTTACTCGGAGAAGAGGAGGGAATGGATGTGGGAGGATGATCGCCATTGTCTCTACCTCACCTCTCCCACTGAATTCTCAGAAAAGCGCCTGGTGGTGTCAGTCACTTGGAGGGTCTACGGGGCGAGTGCTGAGATGTGCCTAGGGTATCTGCCAGTGTGCTAGCCAGCTGATCCCTAGTCTAACGAGAATAAGCCAAAGTACCTCCAGAATCACACGTGCTATTAAATCGTAAGCTCTGATATCACTTCCCCAATATCCTGATGGAAAGGGATTGCCAAGTACATGCCGCTCTTAAGGGTCTTAAGGTTGCTTTTGATTCCCGCTTGGCTGGATAGAACAGCTATAGACAGCTGTGCAAAAGGTTTCTAACTTCATAAATTCTTTTTTTTTTAAGAATTTATTTATTTCAGAGAGAGAGAGAGTGGTGAGAGAGACCATGAATGGGGGGTGGGGAGAGGGAGAGGCAGGCTCCCCTGCTGAGCAGGGATTCCGAAGTGATGTGGGTCTCGATCTCAGGACCCCGGGATCAGGACCTGAGCAGAAGGCAGACGCTTCACCGACTGAGCCACCCAGGCACCCCTCTAACTTCATAAATTCTTCGTTTTCAGAAATTGAATAAACTGCTGCTCTGTGGCACTGAGTTGGTGACAAATATCCAGGTGGCTACAGATATCAGAGAGATCCACAGGAGAGTGGAAGAAGAGGAGATCAAGCGTCAGAGGTGAGGAACCCCTGCTCTGCAGTGTGGACATGAGGACATCTCTTCTATGGGTCCCCAAATTCTCCCCAACCGTTGGAAAGTGGCTGTGTCAGAGTCAGTCCAGCAGAATCCCCTTAATGCCCTTTAGGAATGAATCTCCTCCTTCCCTCCCTGCTTTCCTCCTTTCTTACCCCTTCCTCCACGTGGCCATTTTAGCTCATCTCCTCAAGAGCACGGGGTTAACAATATTTTTAGTTGTTCAGCGTAAGGAATTCCTTCAGCACCTTTACTAGCTTTACCAGTATGCAACTGGTGATTTTATTCTTGTGACTTCCCACGGTCTGCCTTGGGCTGTACCTAGCATGGAATTGGCTGATTTCCCAGCCACGCTAAGGAGGTAGGCTGTTTCCTATGACCATGGAGGAAAAACTGAAGGTCTTCAGTGGCAGACATATAGGATAAATTGGCAAGATGACCTGGCTGTTGTTTTTCATTTTTTGAGGCCAAAAGTCAAGTGAATTAATGTGCTCTGTGCTCTAGCTCGGAAGGGAGGCAAGAAGGAGAGAGGGGAGTGTGAGTTTAAGTTGTGACTCCTGTCCTGTAGGGGTTGGCACTCTTGTCGGGAGGCAGCCTCCTAAAATGACAGTCTGTGAAGGTAGGGAGAGAGTCCTGGTGTATGTCCTAGTGGCCGGTCTTAGGGGGGACCTTACCTCTCATCCTCATGCTTCTCTTCAGGCTGGTTCCTTCCTCGGTATACTTCATCACAGAGTCTCTTTTTGAATTTCTGGAAAGGCCATGCCGATTTTCCATTCCTTAATGGTGGAGTTTCCCCATTTTCATGGCTCCCTGTATTTTTTTTTAAAATTTTTATCTATTTTTAAAAATTTCTTTTCAGTGTTCCAGAATTCATTGTTTATGCACCACCCCCAGTGCTCCATGCAATACGTGCCCTCCATAATACCTGCCACCAGGTTCACCCAATCCCCTACCCCCTTCCCCTCCAAAACCCTCAGTTTGTTTCTCAGAGTCCACAGTCTCTCATGGTTCGTCTCCCCCTCCGATTTCCCCCAACTCACTTCTCTCCATCTCCCCATGTCCTCCGTGTTATTCCTTATGCTCCACAAATAAGCAAAACCATATGATAATTGACTTTGCTTGACTTATTTCACTCAGCATAATCTCTTCCAGTCCCATCCATGTTGATACAAAAGTTGGATATTCATCCTTTCTGATGGAGGTGTAATAATCCATAGTATATATCGTATGGCCCCCTGTATTTACTGATGATTTGGGAGAGGAACGGCCACACACCTGAAGCATGTCGATAACCAGAAACAATAATATGGGTACCCTTTGTTGAGTGACTGCTGTGCGGAGCGTCATCTCACCTAACCCCGGGAGGAGCCGTGGGAAAGTAGGTGCTTTCATCCTCCCTCTTACAGAGGAGAAAAATGCAGTTTCTGGGGGTCAGGGACTTGTCTCAAGTTGAGAGTCTGTTAGTGGCAAAGTCAGGCCTTGGTCACTGGAGTCGTACAGCTTGTCGCGGAAGTATGTGACAGACTGTTGATCTGCACACGTGTGTGCGTGTGTAAGTAGGTATAACTTTAATGTCCATCTGCTTTTGTTATGGGTCACCTTGTTCATTTGGTCTCCTTGCTTCCAAGCACTGCTTAAGCTAAAAGAAGATTCCTCAGAGGCTGGTTTGGTTTTGAGCGGGGGGTGCGTGGGAGCAGTGCTTGAGGCCCGGGCTTGGTATTTCAGACTCTCGAGAACCGGCCTGCTTCAGCAGGAGACGGCTTCCCCAGCTGGGCTGGCATGGCCACTGTGTTTGTATCCACAGACTCGAGAAGTTGGAGAACGAAGTCAAGACCAGCCAGGACAAATTTGATGAAATCACTGCAAAGTGGGAGGAAGGCAAACAGAAGAGAATTCCCCAGGAGCTGTGGGAAATGCTCAACACCCAGCAGGTGCACTGTGCCGGGCTGATCGAGGACAAGAACAAGTTGATCAGCGAGTTACAGCAGGCGAGACTCCCGGCCCTGACCCTGCCGCATGGGCTCAGGCTGGGGAATTTGACTGGCTTATTGGTTTGCTCTCCCTGAATGGAAAAATGGGGAGGCGTCACTTCACAACTCAGATTATTGCACAACTCTGGCAATAAATTCAACCAGAAGGAAGAGCTTTGGAGAAATCTGAGAATTATTGGTGACCTTAGAAAGATGCATGCTTGTAGCCAATGCTGTGTCAGATTTCATGTTTTCAGTTAAGGAATAGCACGTAGTCTGCAGTGGATAGAGTCCCGTGTTGGATCTGGATCGCCATTGCTCCGCTGGGGGGCCGTAAGCTGCCTGGGAGCTTATAAAGAGGTTTACAGCAAGTAGTCACAGAGGGTTTGATCGCCGGCTGCTATGTCCAGCTCTGCCCCTAGCTGAGGCCACTGTGCTCCATCCGCATGTGCCTTCTCCCGGGCGTCCTCAGATTCTTCCGAAATGACTTTCTCTGTGTATAGCTGTGTATTCCTAGCATTCACAGATACTGAAGAGTGAGGTCCTGGGAGAGTGCACTTGGCACCGTTTCCCTCGGTCTTATTTGGTGACCAACTTTCGGTTGCTCTTCTCTAGGAGTTGAAAACAAAAGATGACCAGTATGTGAAGGATTTGAAGAAGCAGTCAGATGACATCTGCCTGCTGCTGGAGAGAATGGAAGAACAAGTGAAGCACGTGATGAAAACCTTCCGTCAGGAGCTGAATTACATTGAGGTAATGGTGTGGTAGAGCTGCCTTCTGCCCTGGGGGCGGCCCCTGAGGAGGGCCAGGTTGGCCCTGACCGACCCAGGTGTCTCGTCCTGTGATGTCAGCCACTTCATTTGTTTACCCACTCGTGCACTCGCCCAACAACTATTCATTAAGCACCTACTATGTGCCAGACACCGTCCCGGGGGCTGTGGATACAGCTATGAACTAAACAAAGTCCTCGATGAGATCTGTATTCTAGTAGGAGACAGCTAGACAATAAACAGATAAACTACTAAATATATAGTTGGACAGATGGTAGTAAGTGCTCTGCAAGAAAATAAAACCATGGAGGGATAAGAAGAGTGGAGGAAGGGGGTATGTGAGCTGTTTATTTGTTGTATTTATGGCAGCTGGGGGTGGGAGCATGGGAAAACAGGTTCAGAATCAATACTTTAAATTCGAATGAAATGTTAAGGCTTGACATTGAGACTGGCCTTTCCAGAATGGAAGAGAGCCAAGAGGGTTCCCACCGTCTTGGATTATTATAGACTCCTTTTTGCATTCCTTGGCCTACCTCTTGTGAGCAACGCATTCCTTTGTTTCGTGGGAACCCCAACCATGCAGCAGCCCTTGGTATGATTGAAGCGCATGCCCGGGCTTGCCCCGTCACTTCACCCAGGGCCCTGGCCTTCCTCCAGCTCCCTCCTCTGATGTTGGCTGAGCCACAGGGTGCTTGGCACATTTCCTCTCAAAATTTGTGGGAAGTCCAGACTTCGTAACACTAATTTCCACACAACTCCTTCTGTAGCCCTTTGGTTGTATGAAACTTGGCAAGGTTGCATTTGGATTTGACTCGGACTGTCCAGTTGGTACATGGGCCCTCGTGCAATTACTTATGAGTTTTTTCCTACTGTGGAACCTGCCCAATCAAAACAGACACTAGAGCCCTCTTCTTTCTTGGTTGTAGAAAGCATTCGAGGTAGAACGACAAGAAATGCTGGCCAGTAATAAGAAGAAATGGGAGCGGGCCCTGCAGGCTCACAATGCCAAAGAGGTGAAGGGGCGATGGGTGCGGAAGGGGTGGGGGAGGGGGAGCGGCTGGGGAGGATGTGTCAGGGGTGCTCCGTGGGATCTGGGGCCATATCTGCTGTGACTGAACTCACTAGCCTTTATGTATCTTGGGGAGGATTGCCACGGCAGACATTTACTACTCCACTTCATGGTTCGTCCCTGCTGCTCCTGGTGGGGACATTTGCTTCTGGTAGCAGTGAATACTACCTTCCTTTGCAGCTCGCTGGGGTTACTGTGGTCCTGTCCCTCTCTTTTTTGTTCCCAGGCTTCTACCCCAACCATGGATGTTTGTGACTCAGAAGATGTTTTAAAGGATGTGGGGGGTATCACTTTACTTCAGAGACATAAAGAACAAAGAAATAGCTTGACCAAAATCCAGTGAGGTTTTTTTGAGAAATACAAATGTCTGACCACGGGGCCCATGGCTAGTTTCTTAATGGAGCAATCCTCTTGGAATTTTTCAAGTAAGGAGGCTCCTGAGTATGGTAAAGTATACAAAGCTTTGGGGCCCAGGAGCTTCTGAGGGCTGACTGACTCCCTCCAGACTCCTGACACTTGGAGACCCTTCACTGGGTCATGCTGGTCAGGCCATGGGAAGGACAGAGACAGGGCAGGGACAAGGCTGACTTTCCTCTTGTCTTCCTGTGCCTTCAGCTGGAGTATCTTATGAACCGCATCAAGAAGGTAGAGGACTACGAGAAGCAGCTGAACAAGCAGAGGGTATGGGACTGGGAAGAGTACAACATGATCAAGATCAAGCTGGAGCAGGATGTGCAGGTCTGACTTGTTGCTCGGCGTCTGGTTGCGGTTTCGTCCTTGGAGACTGCCCAGAACGTTCTAGAGTTAGTCCCTTCAATAGATACATATACGTTATCTGCTTTCTTTCAAGCGATCATATCTGAAGGAACTCATGGACAAAATACATGGGGAAGAATTCTTTCTTTAATAAATCCTGGAGGGCTGCCAAGAGGCAAAGTAGGAAACCATGACCTGAGGAAACATTGGGAAGATTGTGGCTTTAGCCAAGCAAAGGGAAGGTATCCCCAGGGCAAGCTAAGTGTGTCGGGGCCAAAGCAGAACAGCCACCATCTAGTGAGTGACTGGGCACTTAAGGCACAGTGTCTCTGATCCTCATATTAACACAGAAGGGAGGAATCACTGAACACATTTTTATGCCAGGAAATAGGCTACTTACCTGGCAAATGGTAGGCCCTGGATTCAAACCAGCTCTGTCTGGCTTGGTAGCCTGCAATGTTCCTAATATTCCAAACAGCCTCTGGCTGATGGTTGGACATCGCAGTAAGGCAGATTCCGACTTGCCGTCAGAAAGAACTAACTCACTCACTCCCTTCCTTCCTTCCTTCCGCCCTCTCTCACTTTCTCTCTTTCTTTCTTTCTCTCTTTCTCTCTCTTTCTTTCTTTCTAGATTGATTTATTCGAGAGAGAGAGAGCTCTGGTGGGGCAGAGGGAGAGGGAGAGAATCCCGGGTGGACTCTGTGCTGAGCGTGGAGGCTGACTTGGGGCTCAGTCTTACAGCCCTGAGATCATAGCCTGAGCCAAAACCAAGAGTCAGACACTTAACAGACTGTGCCACCCAGGCGCCCCAGAAAGAACTTTCTAATAGGTAGAACTATCCAATGTAGAAAAGGGTCATCCCACAGAACAAAGAGTCTTCTATCTCATAAAGTATTCAAAGGCTGCCTGTCTGTCTTCAATGCCGAGGAAGGATTCTCCCAGTGGAAGGTTAGATTTTCTGGTTTGTGAAGTTCTTTCCAAGCCCAGGATTCTGTGCTTCGTTAGTTTAAAAAAATGCTCATCTCTAATTACATGTAGGTGTGATGTAATTAGCTCTTAATGTTTCAGCACAGGCTATTCACTCCCGTCTCTGTCTAGAAAAACTTGTTAGACTAAAGCTTTTGCACGTAGCCTGTGATGGAATTTCAGGACCTACTACTCTTGTGCTTTATGTGACAAGGTGGCATCAAAGCCTCTCCAGACTACAAATATTCTTACCGGTCTTGAGACTTTTCCTGGGCCTTTCTCATAGTAATGTCATGGAAATGGGAGTCACTGACGAAGAATGGTGGGCGTCTGGGAGAGCAGTGCTGTGTATGTGGGGTGTATACATGGCACTTTTAGTGAAATTGGCTATTGTTAAGCTTTCTTTTGTTATTTTGGTTTTATGATAATTTATGGGACAAAAGGATACACCACTGGCCTCAAACAGTGAAATAATGGAAACTCATGTTCTTTCATCTGTTGTTTTGTTTTTCCTTTTGTGTTGAGAGCACGTAACACAAGATCTACTCTCTTAACACATTTTTAAATATACAATAACAGCATTGTTACTCAAAGACCTTCTGTTGTAACTGTTAGATCACCAGAACCTATTCATCCCACATAACTGGAACCTTGTGACCTCCACCCAACACCCCCCTCTTTCTCCTCCCCCAGGCTGTCTGTTTTAGATCCCACATACAAGTGAGACCATGCAGCATTTGTCTTTCTATGTCTGGCTTATTTCACTTAGTATAATGTCCTCTGTGTCCATCCCTATTGTTGCCAATGGTAGATTGTCTTTATTTAAGGCTGAGGACAATTTCGTGATATACCACATTTTCTTTCTCCATTAGTCCACTGAGGGACACTTAGGTTGTTTCTATCTCTTGACTGTTGTGAATATGCCGCAATGAACATGGGAGGGCAGACATCTCTTCAAGTTGCAGATCTCTGTGCCTTTGGATCTGTAGCCAGAAGTGGGATTATTGGATCAAATGGTAGTTCTATTTTTTATCTTTTGAGGAATCTCCATACTCTTCCCAGAGTGGCTGCACCAGTTTGCATTCCCACTAGCGGTTTCCTTTTCCACATCCTTGCCAGCACCTGTTATCACTGGTTTTTTGACAATAGCTATCCTAAGAGGCGTGAGGTGATATCTCATTGTAGCTTTGATTTGCATTTCCCTGATAAGTAGTGACTTTTATAACTATTGGTCATTTGAATGTCTTCTAATTGGGTAGTTTATTATGATTATTATTATTAATTTTTGCCATTGAGTTGTAGGAGTCGAACCTCACATTCTTTTGTTTAAAAATTTTTTTTAATTAAAAAAAAATATATTTATTTATTTATTTATTTATTTGACAGACACAGATCACAAGTAGGCAGAGAGGCAGGCAGAGAGAGAGGAGGAAGCAGGCTTCCTGCTGAGCAGAGAGCCCAATGCCGGGCTCAATCCCAGGACCCTGGGATCATGACCTGAGCTGAAGGCAGAGGCTTTAACCCACTGAGCCACCCAGATGCCCCAAACCTCACATTCTTAATTTAATCCTCAAATGCTTGAACACAGCCAAAAAATTCTGGGATGTGGGGAGATTTTTGGGGGTAGGAGGTGATGGAAGACTAGGGAGGTAAGGGACGGAGAGCCTGAGAACCTGGGAGACCTGCGTCTCCTGGCTTCCCCTGTCCAGTTGGACTGCCCATGGAACGTGGGTATGTGGGAGGCAGACAGATGGAGATATTCAGAGCAGGGAAGTGTGTGCAGTTCCTGTGTTAGAATGGAAACCAGGAGTATACTGTACCATATTACATTTTAACTTGAAACAGATAAATCAGGGATTGCCATATTGCCGTATGCAGGGTATTTTTGTAGATAAAACTTGATCATAATGCCCCTTAAGTGTACTTTCATTAGATAGTAAGGTCAAATAGCATCGATTTTGTGAAGAAGATACAGTATGCAGCTTAACATCAAATTTGGTCTTCCTAAGTAATTCATAGCACTGTATCAGTTCTGAAATATACAACTAAAATTTTTGCAAACCACAAAAATATGAAGGCTCCAAATACACAGATTTGATTTGATGGGTAAAATACAAGAAATAAAAAAGAGAATGAATACTTACTGCCAGTAATGAATGCTTACTTCCAGTAAGGTGACATTATTAATGAGCAGAACAAAGCCTGTAAACATTATGCCCTAGAGAGGGATTTTTACCACAGCCCCCCATCGCCCCCGCCCCAAATAACACTACTAGAAACACTTAGTTCTTGATGCAGGAAGCAATTTTTTTTTTTTTTTTTAGTTCAACTTCAGGGACTGTTACCTTTAATACCAGAATATTAATCACAAAAAATCAAATCCAAGTTACTTATTTAACAAACACCATGAACTTAACATTGTGCAAAACACAAAGATGAACAAGGCACAGGTCCCAAGAACAGAGGTGAAGGGACCCAGTAGGTTCTCCAAGTCAGCCCCCAGCTCCAGGGGAAAGGCTGTTTTAAATTTCCATTCTTCTTGGGACAATGATGGCAGCTGGTTTTCCGGAGGTTGTGGGGCAGGAGATGGCGTGGAAAGCAGCTGTGGGGAGGCTCATACCGATGCAGGAAGAGGGGGAAGGTGGGATCAACACCCGCAGCCCCCACTACACTGAAGGCCTTTCGTGGCAGGTTAGATTGTAATCTTGTAAATTATTCACAAAAACCAAACACGATTTCACGATTAGTCTTGGGAACATGAAGTACAGCTTTGCAACAGTATATTTGGATAATTGAAAAATAAGGGCGGACAGTTAACAAAATCAATTACAATTTTAAAATATAAAACTATCTTCAACGTATGACAACCAAGGATGGCTGTGTGTTGAGACTAAAGCCTGAGATAATTAACAGTAGAGTCACCAGGACCAAAATTATCTCAAGCAGGTTTGAAACAAATAATGAGTCACATAATACAGGCAGCCGCTGGTGGCTCTGTTGGGTGAGACTACCAGACTGTTAGTTCCGCAAGTTCATTGATAACACTGCCAGTAACTCCCATGGGGCATCGTGACTGCGGAGGCCACAGGGGTCTTGGACCAGAGCTGGGGTGACCGAGCAGCTGATCTGGGATCCCTTAGAGATGGAAAGCCCACAGTGCGTGTTGCATTACTAGTCCTTCCATGAGTCAGTCTCCTAGGAACATATTCTAGCAAAAGAGCAGGAGCAGGTGTGTTCCACAAAAGAAAATGAAATCGGCTAATAAATAATTAACCAGGAGCGCAGGCAAAGAAATGCAAATCAGAACCGGCAGGTGACAGAGTTTCTTTGTTTGTTGTTTTGCCTATAAAATCAGCTCGGATGTGAGTTCTTTCAGGGCACAAAGGAAAAGACATGACCTGCTTACTAATTTAGCTCAGAGTTTTGTGAACCGTGTTCAGCCAGGTGAGGTATGTGTGGTGGTTTCACAAAACTCACAAAAAAAGTGAGTCAGTGATTTTTTTTTTCCTTTCAAGATGTATCGTGCAGGAAAAATAGAGAGTGGGTTTCTGTTGTGAGTATTATCTAATGATTGGACTTCAGGGGCGAAATTTACATGAACACTCACTGCTAGAACTCACGTGCTCTCACTTCCTTATAATTGTAAAAACTGTCCTATGGCCAAAGTTTGGGAAATGCTGTCTTAGTGACAGGGGTTTATTGCAAAGCTATGAGAAAAAGGGGGTCCCGACAACCTCAGAGCAAACACCAGGCACTCGGGGTCTCAGCTCCTCACTGTTGTTCCAAATCAGAGCAAATCCAGAGAGCATTCATACCTTCCAGATTATCTCCATCCAACGAGGAGCTTTTCTGCTGGACTTTGTGCTGAGCGACCTCCTAGGTCGGTGGCCTTCTCCATGTCCAGGGCTGGTCACATGTGAAGCAGCTGGGCTGGTTTCATTTGGAACACGGGGGCACAAACCATTGCGAGATACCTACCAACAGTGGAGATTTAGAACTCTCTGGAATAGTTAAACAGGGTGCTCTTGACTGAGTCTCTCGGTTATCCATGCCATTGCCTTTGTTCTCTGCATCACCTCCTGGCCATTTACCGTCCTTGAGGATAGTCCAGAGCAGAGAGGGGACGCTGCCTGGATTCCCCATCTAAGCTGATTCCTTAGCAAGGCCCTGTAGCTGCGTGGAAGGGGATGGGGGAAGGAGGCTTGAAAGAGTGCCACATGTCACATGTCCCTGCTTGTCAACCTCTGATTACACTTAATTGCATCGTCTGTCCGTCTGTTCCTGCATTTCCACTCAGGAAAGGTGGGAGCAAGCTTGCCTCTATTTGCCCTGTCTCTAGCCCTGCCCCGCTCTTGACAAAAAAATTTTTTTTTTTTACCCACAGTCAGCATGATCTGTCTTCTTCCCTTCCCTCTTTCCTCTCTTCCTTCCTTCCTTAGATTTATTATTTTAGAGAGAGAGAGAGAAAGAGAGAACATGAACGGGAAGAGCAGAGGGAGAGGAAGAGAGAATCCCAAGCAGACTCCATGCTGAGTGCAGAGCCTGATGTGGGGCTTGATCTCATGACCCTAAGATCACAATCGGAGCCGAAACCCAAGAGTCAGATGCTTAACTGACTGTGCCACCCAGGTGCCCCCAGAGTCATCTCTCTCTACTGCCAGGCTGCTCTGTCAGCCTCTTTTTTGAGCATTCCCTGCCTCACACCTCACACCCGACACTGCTCGTGGTTTCCCCAAAGCACACCTCACTCCCCTTGCCTCTCTGGACCTCTGTCCCCTGAGGTGTCCCCATGAGTGACTCCTCCTCATTTTCCAGGTCTCAGACATGCTGGTGCCCACTGTTCAGGGATGCCTGCCTGGCCTTCAAGGCCACGAGTGTCCCAGGCTACCCTGTGCCTACCCCTCTCTTCTTGTCACTGGTGCTTGTCGATCTGTCCCTCTCCTAGATAGGGCAAGACTGTGGCTTTTTCAGCAGTGTTTTCTCAGCAGCACGTGGAGAAGGGTCGACATAGAGCAGGCTCTCAGATCAGTATTTGGTGAGTGAATGAATATAGATAATGGAAATCCAGAAAGAAAGGATGGTCATGTCTAGCGCCCTTTAAAATGAACACCGTCTGTTAAACACCAGCACTGCCGGTTGGAGGTCAGAGCGGGGACACCTCTGTGGCAACGAGAACTTGCGTTTCTGCTGGGGCGATGTGTATCTACCCATGAGGGTCTGGTGCACAGCACCGGAGCGGGCCAGACTGGAAGGCTCTAAATGCCATCTCTCTCAGGCTGTAGGAACACAGGCTTTAAGCTTGCAGCAGAATGATGGATATTTTCTGTAAAGATTTTATTTATTTATTTGTGAGAGAGAGAGGGAGAGGGAGAGCAAGAGGGAGAGGGAGAAGCAGACTCCCCATTGAGCAGAGAGCCCAATGTGGGACTCGATCCCAGGACCCTGAGATCATGACCAGAGCTCAAGGCAGACACTTAAACAACTGAGCCACCCGGACGCCCGAATGTTGGATATTTTTTCTGGTTGGCCTTTCATTTACCCGTAATGACAGATTTTCTAAGAATTCAGGGGCAGGCACTTGTCCCTCCGGTTCCTCTGACATGACTCCAGAATGAAGAATCAGGGACCCTCAGGTACGACCGATGATACCGGGGCCAGTGAGTATCATGACTTTTTTAAACTTCAACGGTAGGTTCTTGAGCAGCAGCTTCAGCAGATGAAAGCAACTTACCAGCTAAACCAAGAGAAGCTGGAGTACAACTTCCAGGTGCTGAAGAAGAGGGACGAGGAGAGCACAGTGATTAAATCCCAGCAGAAGAGGAAGATTAATCGGTAAGCGGGCCTGCAGCTCACCAGCCCCTTCCTCGCGGACCATGGGGATGGGGATGCGCTCTTCTGTTCTAGAGGAGTGCGAGCTGGTGAAGATATGACAAATCTTATTTAAAGAGGTTTTTTTTTTTTTTAAGATTTTATTTTTCTATTTGACAGAGATCTCAAGTAGGTGGAGAGGCAGGCAGAGAGAGAGAGAAGAGGAAGCAGGCTCCCCACTGAGCAGAGAGCCCGATGTGGGGCTCGATCCCAGGACCCTGAGATCATGACCTGAGCCAAAGGCAGAGGCTTTAACCCACTGAGCCACCCAAGTGCCCCCAAAAGAGGTCTTTTTTTGGGAAAAAATAATGCTTTCTGCTGCCCTACTGCCTCCCCCATGAAAGAGTGTACAGCAAAAAGTCCGTCTCCCACCCCCTGTTCTGTGTGGTTCCTCTTTCCCACTTCTGTAGTAATTGTTCATTTCTTTTGTTTCTTCTAGAATTTCTTTAACCACATACAAGCAAACACAGATAAATGCTCTCACCTCCGGCTCCCCCCCCCCACCCTGGTCTGTTCTTAGACCAAGTGATAGCATTCTATACACACTGTTCGGTGTCTTGAATGTTTCCATAGCAGTTCATCAAGAGCTTTGACAGGATCTAATGTCCCTGTGGATGGACATTCAGATCGCTTCTAATCTTCCGCTCTTGCAGATGACGCCAGGGCCGGTGCCCACGCCAGCGTCCCACTTTGCATTTGCGTGGAGCCGGCTGTAGAGTAAATTCTCCACTTGCTATTACAGAATCAAGACTGTGCATTTTAGAGAAGTAGGAAGTACCACACGTGGAAGTAAGATAAAAACATAAAATCAGGGGCGCCTGGGGGCCTTAGTCAGTTAAGCGTCTGCCTTCGGCTCAGGTCATGATCCTAGGATCCTGGGATCGAGCCCCGCATCAGGCTCCCTGCTCAGTGGGGCCCTGCTTCTCCCTCTCCCACTCCCGCTGCTTGCACTTGCTTTCTCTCTCTCTCTCTGTGTCAAATAAATAAATAAATAAAATCTTAAAACCCATAAAAACACCATATGCCTACCAGCAGAGATCAAGTGTGTAGTGTGTCTCTTTCTAGATTTCTCCTTTCTCTCTCTCCCTCTCTCCATCCATCTGTGACAGCCACAAATCTGTACACTTTGTGAGGCGCTCTCTGGGAAGGCTTCCTGAAGAAGTGAAATAATGAAGGGGGAGGGATGGGAATTGGTGAAAAGGAGTTAGGACTCCAGGGTGGATGGGGCCAGAGCCAGGAATGAAGGGCGGGGCCGAAGGCAAGGAAGTAGGAAGCCGAAAGTTCCAAGTTTGATGAAAGAGACTGCACTGTGGGAGGGGGAGGTTGGTAGGACGGGAGGTGGGCACAGGTATGTGAGGCAGATCTTGGGTTTGATCCCAAGGGCCGAAAGATGAGTGACCTCAACCCCACCGTCCCTTCCCTGGCTCTTCCCTCTGACTTCAAGCCTGCACAGTTTCCCTTACCCTGAAAAACCCTTCAGCCAACCCTGCTGCTCCTACGTGAGGTCAACTCCTCCTCCTCTTGATCACGTGGCCATTTTCTTCTCACCACCAGCCCCGCACTTAACCTCCAACACTCCTAATTTGACCTCTGACCCCAGAACTGCACAGCTGCTTCCCTCTGTAGGTGATCAATGATGTCCTTCTAACCAAACAACCACGGCTCTTCCTCAGGTCTCATCCTGTTGTTATTGGCACCGAATCTCAGAATCTTTCTTCTTTGGCTTTCATGACTCTAAAATATTTGCTCTTTTTTCTCAGTGTATTCCTAATTGGCTTCCTTTGGTGGTTCTGCTTTCTCTTGCCTGATAAGATATTCTGGAAAGCATCTCTTCCCTTTGCTTTATATTTTTATTCCAGCGACCCTCTACACCAGTCTCATGGCTTTGAATATGATCTCTTTTTTCAAAAAGTATTTTGTTTATTTGAGAAAGAGAACATGAGTGGGGGGTGGAGGGAGAGGGAGAAGCAGGCTCCCCACTGAGCAGGGATCCGACTCAGGACTTGATCCCAGGACGCTGAGATCATGACCTGAGCCGAAGGCAGACGCTTAACCGACTGAGCCACCCGGGTGCCCTGAATAATGACCTCTTTCTCGATGACTCCCAGCTACATATCCCTAAATCGACCTCACCTCCTCATTTTATCTGGGACTGCTGAAAGACATTTAAGCTTGGAGAGTCGCTGTCACTGCCAGGAGACAAGTTTTGAAACCCGGCTTGCCTACCCTCCCAGTTTTCCCATCCTCCACCTCTGCTCCCTTCATCTCTAGCTTCCAGCCAGTCACGGAGGATGGGACGAGTTGGGGAGCCTCCCCTTACAGCCACCTGTCCTGTCTACTTCCTGTCTTGATGCCTTGCCCCGACCTGCAGCATGCACCTTGAGTTGATTTTTGTTTTATTAGCTTCTGTGGTTAGATGACACATAGAAACCCCTTTACTAAGTGCTGCTGGGAAAAACACTTTGGGATGGCTACTTAATACATTCTTTTTTCTTAGTAAAATTTTTTTACATCTATATGTGGAAAGTCTCCTAGAATGTTGTAGTTAAGGAAATGAAATGGATATCACTTTTTATCAGATACCACTTTTTCTTTTTTTTTTTCCTTTTTTTTTTTTTTAAAGATTTTTATTTATTTATTTGACAGAGAGATCACAAGCAGGCAGAGAGGCAGGCAGAGAGAGAGAGGAGGAAGCAGGCTCCCCGCCGAGCAGAGAGCCCGATGCGGGGCTCGATCCCAGGACCCCGAGATCACGACCCAAGCCGAAGGCAGCGGCCCAACCCACCAAGCCACCCAGGCGCCCCCAGATACCACTTTTTAACTTAGGCTTTTATCAGAGCCTAAGTTAAATGATTTTGCATTTTATTGAGGCTGGAAGCATGAAGGGTGAATGTTTGTGTGTTTAGGAACCCTATGCTTATTTCAGGATAATGCTTAAGACAGAAAATTTTATTTTTAGAATTTTTTTTTTAAAAGATTTTATTTATTTATTTGAAAGAGAGACAGTGAGAGAGAGCATGAGCGAGGAGAAGGTCAGAGAGAGAAGCAGACTCCCCGTGGAGCTGGGAGCCCGATGCGGGACTCGATCCCGGGACTCCGGGATCATGACCTGAGCCGAAGGCAGTCGTCCAACCAACTGAGCCACCCAGGCGTCCCTATTTTTAGAATTTTTAAACTGAAAATATGTAGGCCTTCAGACTCTGTCTTCCTGTTTAAGTGGGGCACTGACATAAGACACCTCTTCACGGGTTTGAAGTCTGACATATGGTCCTGGGTCTAAAAGCTGAGACTGCCATGCATATTTCATGAGACAAGTTTCCATGCCCAGAGCTCTCAGAGCAGTGAGATGTGGAGCTGTGACATGCCTGGGCCCACAGGGCCATTGGCAGGCTATCACTGTCCCTCACTGTGCTGGAACTTTCCGCCACGCCCCTGGAAGGTAAGTTCCAGGCCTCAGCTCTGGGCTCCCCGGAATCCTGTGTAAAGTGTCCTCCACTGCGCTTTCATGCTCCGCTGTGATGAGTGTGTCTTTGCCTCTGGCTCGGCTGATAGTACCTTCTGTTGGAACATATCCCTGTACTCTCGCTGTATTCAAACAGAGCCCTGGCAAGAGGCCATCCGTGTTTGATGAGTGAGGGAGGGAATGAATGAACAGTATTGGCTCTCTGAGGATAGAGGGCTCATAGCTCGTAGACTTGTGGTGTGAAGTTTTACTTTTTTCTCTTCTATTTCCTTGTTTTAGACTGGAATTGAACATCCAGATCATGGCAGTGAAATAGTTGAGATTTGCCCTTTAAAGACGTGAGGTGGCGCTCCATGCAGACACGCTTGCAGACGGCGTGTTGGGGAGGATTGGGTCACGCTTCTGAGCAGGAGAAGGTCCCTCCGTGTGTCAGGGGCTCTGGACCATTGTGAAGGCGTTTAGTCCTGGACCATCCCCTTACCTCCCGTGGCCTTCCTTTCCCTGATCACAGTCGGGGCCACTGGGTGTCGGAATAAACGGGAGGGTTCTCTGCACCTGCATAGCTCTGGCCCTGGGGTCTGTAGCGCTTGTATAGTTGCTGAGAGGAATGGACACCACAGCTTCTGTTCAGCTGCGGATGAACTCTGTCCCCTCCGCCCCGCAGCCTGCACGATGCCCTCAACAATCTGAGAACGAAATACAACAAACAGATCAAGCACTTTCAGGAGGAGAACCAGTCGCTGACCTCCGACTACAAACGCTTTGTGACGCAGTTCAAGGAGCTACAGAGAGCCATGAGGTATTTTAGGGACCTGGGTCCCAGGCACTTGTCCTAACTAGAGATGGGAGGCACAGAGTCCTTTGTGCTGTCTTCCCTGCCCCTTCCCTTACATGTCACCTACCTTTTCTTGAGACGCGTGGGGACTGCGTCCAGGCTGTCTGTCATAGGAGAGAGCTGCTGACCCAGATCGGGGAGGCACCACAGCTCTACCTCTGGGCTCACCCTCCTGCTCACGGAGGGGACCCAGGCCAGGCCCCGGGGTCCCCTGGCCATGCCGAGCAACTCTCCTTCACAGGCATTTTGCTCTTGTTGATGACAAGCAGTTTCGGGAGATTTGGCTGATGAACGAAGAGGAGGCAAAGGATCTGATCAGCAGAGCCTTTGCTGTAGACAGGATCGTTCATACCCACCACCTGGGGCTCCCCTGGACGGCACCAGACTTCTGGTTCCTGAGGAATGTGGGACCGATCGCTCAGCAGCCGCGGAAGTCTGCGGCACAGATCTTAGAGGAGGTGCTGGCACAAGCAGGTGACTGGGACGAGCCTCAGGCCTGTCCCGACCATCCGGTCAACCCATTCATTTCAAAGACGAGCACGCTGAAGTCCAGAGAAAGGGAGGAGGTCTCGTAGCCGGAAGGCCCATCGTAGTGGCTTCTAAGTCTCTAATTTAACTGACAGCTTTACCCTCTTCCCTGTATTATAATCCGGTAGTTCGATCTAGAAGCTCGATCAGATTCAGGTTCAGTTTGGTTTTGCTGAGTACATTGTCGTGTACCTCCACTGGGAGAAACTAATGGCGGGTTGTCTCTCTCTCTTTGGGAGGTTGGTAGCCATTGGTAGTCATTGTCTAAGATCCATTCATTGCCTTAGGGGTTGCAAAATGGCGATATTCTACGTTCTATCATATGTCTTCGTGTAGTAGCTGGAACACTTCTGGAAACAGAATCTTCCCCTCATCAGCTATGTGTTACCCTGAGGCACAGTTTGTACAGGAAAAACAGTTGCTGTTCTTTCTCTCTTTACTAGTTTTCAAAGTAAATGGCTGGGTCTTTAGCATTTTCCAAAGGTGGCTGGTAACGTTTTATAAAATAAATATCATTGGCCACCTGGGTGGTGCCGTTGGTTAAGTGTCCGATTCTTGGTTTCTGTTCAGGTGGTGACCTCGGTTTGTGAGATCCAGCCCCACGTGGGACTCTGTGCTCAGCTTGGAGTCTGCTTGAGTTTCTCTCTCTTCCTTCCCCCATCCCTCCCCACCACACACTCTCTCTCAAATATATAAATTAATTAATAAAAACATATCATTATGGACACATTGGATTTAAACAAATTTGATGTGTTTCATTTACTGCCCTTATTCTTACTGGTGCTCACGTTGTCCCATCCGGCCAGTGGGGGTCTCTTCTTGTTGGCTTCTGGGTCCTTTTGACACAGCCTCAGTAGTCATCGATAGCTTCCAGGCTTTCCAGAAAGACCCAATTTCCAGTCTCACATTATAACATTCCTGCTTCAAGTTTGTAATCAGCCATTTCTCAAGGTCAAGGCGGCATGGTTCTTTTAAAGGGAATGGTATTTTGAAGCCATAGTCTGGGAGCTGGAGTGCACATTAGTTGGGATAGATCAATTTTTAGGGCTTCCTAATGGATGAGCATAGGGTGTAGAATTAGATTTTCACCATAAAATAAATCATGTGTTCCTTCCAACACTTCCTCATCATCGGGATGCCAGAATTTTTACTTAACCTTATCAAGGTATATCTCATTTCTCCTAACTTGAAAATCTTGGTGCACAGTGACTCCAAAATAATTATTTGTTGTTTTTCCCACAACCACAGAACAGTTGCAGAATGAAGTATCTACTTGGCACTAACAAAATGATTATGAAAGATTGTTTGAACTTTTTTGAAGTTCTTTTTACTCTTAGGACACATTCCACTAGGGATGTACAGACAGATTGAGGTCTTTTATTTATTTTAAATTTTATTTTATTATTATTATTTTTTAAGATTTTGTTTGAGAGAGATAGAGAGCTGGGGGAGGGGCAGAGGGAGAGGGACAAAGCAGAACCTGTACTGAGCGAGGAGCTGGACACTGGGCTCCATCTCACAACCCTGAGAACATGTCCAAAACCAAGAGTCAGATGCTTAATCGAGTCACACAACCACCACCCACCCCCACTGGTGTCTTATTTTATTTTTATTTTATTTTTTTTAAAGATTTTATTTATTTATTTGAGAGAGAGAGAGTGATCGAGAGAGAGCACGAGCAGAGGGGAGGAGCAAAGGGAGAGGGAGAAGCAGACTTATCTGCGGAGCAGGGAGACTGACACGGGGTTGGATCCCAGGATCCTGGGATCATGACCTGAGCCAAAGGCAGACCCTTAACCGACCAAACCACCCAGGTCCCCCGACTGGTGCCTTTTAAAGCCACTAAGAATTGTTTCTATTTGGTTATGTCACCAACTGAATACATACTTAGGTCTTTTTGTTTTGTTTTGATTGTTAGGGATTGCTTTTTACAATTTAATTTTGTTTTTATGGTTATGTAAAATAGTTCCATCCTTCCGAAGTCAAATGTACAAAACAAGGTATACTGGAGGAAATGTAGTCTTACCCTCCCCACTCTATTTTTATCTTTTTCCTGTAGGTAACTATCTAAAAATGTATGGTTTATTTTTCCATTGCTTTTACAAACAAACGTGTGTATATATTTGTTTTTATTTATACAGACCTGCTTTCTTAATGAAAAGCATATGTTTTTCTCCATCTTGCTTTTTTCACTTATGAAGTATCCGGGAGGTCAGTATATGGTAGTAAGAGGGCACGTTTTTCTTGCGTTTTTGTTTGGTATTTCTTTGTGTGGCCACACTATAACTTACTCAGATACGGTCTGTTGGTGGCCACTTGGAATATTTCCAGGTTTTGGTCTGTTTGTTTTTGCTCTTATAAACATTGCTGCAATAAATAGCTGTGTGTGTTTGTGTCTGCATATTTTTCCCGGTGAATTTTTGGGATAAATCCTTAAAGGTAGGACTGCTGGATCAAAGGGTAAAGGCCTCTGTAATTCGGCTGGATCTTGCTCCATACCGACGGGACCATTTTGCACTTCCACCTGCAAGATGTGTCTTATACTTTTCAAGATATCATTTATATTGTCTCCTTTTATCTTTCGAACAACTGGTAAAACCTGGTAGGACAATTTTTTTTTTTTTTTTTTTTTTTAGATTTCATTTCTTTGACAGAGAGAGATCACAAGTAGACAGAGAGGCAGGCAGAGAGAGAGGGAGGGAAGCAGGCTCCCTGCTGAGCAGAGAGCCCGATGCGGGACTCGATCCCAGGACCCTGAGACCATGACCTGAGCCGAAGGCAGCGGCTTAACCCACTGAGCCACCCAGGCGCCCCCTGGTAGGACAATTTTTAAGGACTACTTCCAGATGAGGGTTATACAGTATAAAACATTTTTAAATTTCTAATTTTAATTAAGAAAATGTTTGGCTCTTGCTATTAGCTACCAGTTCTTGCTAAGAAGTGAGGCTGTTCCCCGGACCGTGGTTTCGTTGGCAGCTTCTGATCTGTGGCCGGTTCAGAAACCACCTAGCAGATGTGCTAGATTGTTCTCTAATGTGAGAATAAACAGGTTCGAACTCTCCCTTCCACTTCCTGGTCATGGCGGGATTTTGAGTATGATGTTGGCATAGAGATGAAATTTAGAACAGCAAAGCATTGTAGGATGGCAGAATTCTCCTGCTAGTCTCATATTCAACCAACCCCCAGCCTCCCTGTTTTTGCCACACTAGGCTTTCTTTGGCTAATGAGACTCCATAGGACCTTAAAGAGGTTTTTTAATGGGTAAATTTTCTCAAGGAAAGCTATTTGTTGCTCAAAGTCAACAAAATCAAGCAAGGATCTCCCTTTTCTCTCCCTTCTCTCTTCTCTCTGCCCCGTCTGCAGAAGAGGAGGGGACAGAGAAGGCTGCCTCGGAAGCAGAGTCTTACCTCGACCTGCCAAAGCAGATTTCCCCAAGAACTACCAGAAAGATCCTGATGCTCCTGTGTGATGAGTCGGTGAGGCCGGCCACGTGGGGCTGCGCTGGAAGGACCCCCGGCCCCTGTGTCTGGTGTGCTGCTGCTGCCCAGGCTGGCCGGGCCGGACGCGGCTTGGATGCACGAGGCCACAAGCATTGAGCAGCAGAGCTGGGGCCATTCACAGACAGGCCCCGCCTCAGAGCTGCCCCCAGCTGGCAAAGGGGTCCTCCCTTTGTGGGTCAGCAAGGTGTGGGCCAAGTTGGCCCATGGGCTCCTGCTAATTAAAAAAAAAAAAAAAGCTGATTCTGCAAGAGAAGGGGTGCCTGTCTCACCTCAGTGAGCCCACCCGCCGAGTAGCGTGGCCACAGCTGACGTGGCTTCACTCTGGGAGCTCAGTCTGTGATTTCTCGGGGTGTGTTCGGCTCCAGATATCTCTGCGGCATGTTAGCCAGACCCATGGGATTTTGTGTCAAGGGTGCTGGAGCTGGCTCAGCTGGGAGTTGAGGTGTTCCAGCAATATGACTGGTGCACAAGCCCGTATTTCTGAGATGAGTCCAAGAGCTATAGCCAGGACTGGCAGCCTCCCGTCCCCTAGGGACACTTCTCTTTGGCCAAGAGCTGGCTTTTGCCCCTGAGGGTGGCTCCTGCGGGGAGAGGCAATGGGGCAGGTGCTGCTCTCTCTCACCGGCTTCCTGCCAGTGGCCACCTCCCCCCGCAGCCCTCCCCCAGGCCTTCCCAGCTCTGAGTGGGGGCGGGCGCCCAGTGTCCCCACCCACCCCCGCCGTCATGTCCCCCCCCCACCCCCCCACTCAAAGCCTGCTGCCCTGGTCTCCGGATACTGGAGGGCCAGCCTCTGAGTGAAGCGACTTTGGGCGGGTGAGGATCTGTGACTGGATCAGGTATGGGCTGCTGTGGGGGACTTAGAAGTTTGCCCAGGGGCTGGGGGTGAGGTGAGCCTGTACCCTTCTGAGGTGGGAGGAACTAAAGCCATGATGAGAACTGGCCTTGTGTCCAGGAAGGGCTCATCCCCGGGGCCCTGCTCTGTGGAGTCATCGCTGACAATTACACAGAGGTAGGCTGCAGACCCGGCACTCATTTCGGAAACCCGTCTCTGACTGGAGATGTCTTCTTCCTTCTCAGGGTTTCCTCATAGAGAGCAAGCTGCTGAGCCTTCTCCTTCCCCTGGAGAAGAACGAATGCTATCTGCTAAGGCTGGACGCCATCTTCTCGGTGGGTCCCGCTGGGCGGAGTCGATGGGGTGGGGGCCTCGTTCTAAGCCGGCCTCCTCTTTTTTTCCTACATTGCCGTGGCCCTGGGAAGAGATATGGGTCTCTGGGCTTCTCTGGGCTCTCTGTCGCCTCCTTCCCTTTCCTCGTTCTCCATGCCACAAATTGGCCACGGATTCTCTCAGCCCTGACCCTTCCTCTACCAGCTTCTCTCTCACGGCCTGGCTCTCAGACTGTAGGTTCTCCCCTACACCCCTGAACTCGGAGATGTGTCCAGCCTCCTCTAGCGTTCTCATACCCACCAGGCCTGTACAGAGCTGTTCGTGACTCTGCGCGTTGTTTCTCTGCTCAGATGTGATCTCATTGAGCTTCCCTGGTGTCGAGTGGCCTCACTCTGGGCCGTGGCAGGTGCTGGGGGGCTCGGGGGACAAGCCAAACCTCCAGCTCTTAGGAGCTGAGTGTCTGTTAACTCTCCCAGCCGGTGGACTTCTTGCTATGGTGTTTGAGTAATGCTCCTGTTTCTCCCCAGGCCCTCGGAATTGAAAGCGAGGACGACTTATATAAACTGGTGAACTTCTTCCTCAAATACCGAGTTTATCATTCACCCTCCGGTCAGGTAACGTGAAGTGCAATAAAAGAGAGAACGTTTGAAATTCTGGAAGCCCCCAGAGGGCATTGCTGCCTTTGTATAATCAATCCTTCCAGAGAAACAGCGCGGGTTTTATGTCAGAGATAATTAATGTAGTGTTTCCGGTATCATTACTTTTTCTGTTTGCAAGGGAAAGAATGACAGGGGATGGGAGTCTGTTCTCACACTAAGGCCCAAGGTATCTTTTCCTGGGCCCTTCCTCAAAGCCAGGCTTCAGCCCCTGGGAGCCCGGTGCCCATCAAGTTCTGAATATTTGATCCTTACCACTTTCCTGCAAAGCAGGGCCCATCTGTAATACTCATCTTGATTGTAATGCACTATTCTAAAGAAGCCACCATGTTAAAATATATTATAAAGTTTTAACTTAAAAATTAAAAACTTGAATTAAAAATATGGTTCGTACTTCTGGCTCCAGGGTGAGTATCCTGATATGCTTTTAAGAAGAATTGGCAGGAACAAAACCCAGAAGCCATAAAGGGGGAAAAATAGGATGTATTTGACTACGTGAAACAAAACAAAACAAAACAAACACAACCCTGCGGGGCAAAAATCACTAAAAGCAAAATTAAGATAAAGATGACAGCTGGGGTGGGGGGGGGGAATGTTTTTAACTCCTACCACAGTTAAGGGCCTATTTCTTTGATAAACAAAGAACTCAAATAAACCAATAAAATGACCAACAACTCAATGAAATGGACGAAGGATATGAACAAAAATCTCCTATAAGAGGCAATATGAGTAACTTCTAAACATATGAGAAGACAACCAGGCTTCTTATAATAAGAGAAGTGAAATGAAATTTCTTCCAAATTCCATCTGCACCGGTCACGTAGGCAAAACTCTGCGAGTTTGATAGGATCTAGTGACGGCCCGGGCGTGGGAACCAGACATGCTCCTGTCACTGCTAATGAGCCGGTTGTCGTAGCCTCCGTGGAGGGCAGTGTGCAGTGTGGATGACAACACCACAAACACTGTCCCCAGCAGTTCTTCCTCTAGGATTTTGCTCTGCAGCTCTGTCTCAATACGACGAAAGCACGTGCTTGTTGTAGCTCATGGGTTTCAGCACCACTCGAAATGGGAAAAGATTGCAAACAACCTACAATTCCATCACGAAGGGATTGACTTCCTCATCAGTGGTGCATCGAGACAGCAGAATGCTATGCACCAGGAACAAAACAAAACAAAACAAAAAATCAAGGAAGTTCTTTACACAGTTTTTTTATGTGAAAATATCTCTAAGGTTTATGGGTATGTGAAAAATGCCAAGTGCAGAACTGGGTCTGCCGCAGATTATTATTTGTGTGAAAACAGGAGGGAAGGCATTGCTTGTATAGACAGAGGATTTCTCTGGAAGGAGGGTAAGACATTGATGAGGTTGGTTTGCCTGCGGGTGGTGAACGGAATGAACCACGAGAATGAACTACGAGTAGGAGGAAGACTTTTTTAAATTAAAAAATTAAAAGGTAGTTTGTGATTTTTGATTCAAAAAGATAAATATATATATGTGGTGTCAGCTTTATGAATATCAGTAAAATGAATACCTATGAGTCCCGATTTAGAAATAGGAGGTTATCGCTGTTTTGAAGCCCCTGTGTGCCTCTCCCTGATCCCATCCCCCTTCTCGTCCTCTCTTGCCACTCACTGTTTCTTCCTTCCTGTAAATGTGTCCCTTTGCATCTTTTCTGTAACCTACTGTAAACTTTTCTCCTTTTTCTGTCTTCAGACACTCATGCTTGCTCTGCACCCCCAGTCCACAGTCACCCTTGCGTGTTTCTCCAGCTCAACCCCTGGCATCTGTCGCCCCCATAGGAACAAACAAGCCTGATGTCGGGACAGGAGCCAGGAGAGCAGGTAGACCTCGAGGAACAGAAGGAGGAAAGCCTCGTGGAAGGGGAGCCGGAAGAGAAGGAGGCTCCCCCTTCTCCCAGTCTCATCCACCCCAATGATGTCCTCAAGATCCTGGAGGCCTTTGTCATGGGTCTGAAGAAACCCAAGTACGGTGCTGGAGGGTTTTCCTGAGGCCCAGGAGAGCAGGCTGGAACCTGGGCAGGAAGGAAAAGATGATGGGGGAGGGCTGGAGGAATCCGTGGGCACAAGTGATTTGCATTTCCTCAGGCATCATTCATTCAGCGGTCAGTCACGGGGTCTGCTGTGTGTAGGTCGCACCTTGTCATCAGAACAATGGCCAGAGTGCAACAGGTGTCACGCTGCTCAGAGGAAGCAGTGGCAACCCCATCTGGCGTGTCCGTGAGGGCTTTAGATACCTAGACTGGGTTTTCTGAGGTGGATAAAGTGGGGGAAAGGGCATTTCAGGGTGTCACAGTGTGGGGAAAGGTGTGTTCGAGAATCATGACGGAGAGGTGTGGCTGCTGTCAGGGTGTTCCCTGGGAAGTGTGGCCGGTGGGTGGGGAGCCAGGCCAGATCTTGAACTGATGGGACTGGAGCCAGACCATGGTCTTGAGGAGTGGGGCAGCCATGGGTAGGCCTTTTTTTTTTTAAGATTTTATTTGTCAGAGAGAGAGAGAGAGAGAGATTGAGCACAAACAGGGAGAATGGCAGGCAGAAGGAGAAGCAAGGAGTCTGGGATCATGACTTGAGCCGAAGGCGGACGCTTAACCCACTGAACCAGCCAGGCATCCCTAGGCTTGCATTGAAAGAACCCTTTGGTGGCAGGGAGGGAGGTGATGTTGGCTACAGGAGAGCAACTGAGGGCTTGTCCCGGCAGAGGTGATGATATCCTGGACCAAGGCTATCCTCGAGGGGAAGCCGAATTTTGAGGGGGGTTTGAGATGCGTTAGTGAAAAAAATGGACAGGATGGAATGCCAGTGAGGTAAACTGGCTGAGAGAAGGGGGTGGATAGAACTCCAGTGATGCTGTCACAAAGGGGACAGTGGCACCAGGAATCGGGAATGTTGATGATAGTCACATGCCTTTTCTGGGAATCTGCCATAAACCGATAGGCTGGTGTAGGCGAGTGGGTAGGTGGGCGGTGGGAAAGTGAGAGTGTGAGGGGTGGGCGCCGAGGCTGGCACCACGTGGGGGCCCAGGGGTGCCAGGTGAAGATGAGGCCACTGTCACTCTCGACCTTCAGGGGCTCTCAGGCACCAGTGAAGATGAAGTATGTGCGAGATAACTCGAAGGACTCGGAGTACTGGGAGGCCCTGACCACGGTTATCCCTGATGCCACGCAGAGCCTCTGGGACGCCCTGTACACAGCCCTGGAGAAATACCAGTGAGTGCGCATGTCATTGCGCAGGAGGAGGAGGAGGCCAGGCAGTTGCTGGGGAAGGATCCCGCTTGCCAGGGCCACATTTGCCACGTCCCTGGCTTGGAGAGAAAAAGCTGCCTTTGGAGGGAAACCTCCTGCCAAAGGGGACTGTGGTGTTGGGTGGCTGGCCCCCCGGCCCCGGGGTCCCATTCTGTTCCTGCCCGCCTGGTCCGTTCAGGGCAGGGAGGTGGGTGGGTGAGGCTTCTGGGCTCCTTTTCCACCTCTAACCACAACAGAAACCCAGAGATCCCGACCCCTCCTTGGCAGAGGATGGAAGAGGAGTCAATGAGCCTCTAACCTATTTTTCCACCCAAAGCCTCGTCCTGACCCAGAGGGCCAAGCTGCTGCTAGAGAACCGTTCCCTGGAGCAGCAGAACACCGAGCTCCAGATGCTGCTGCAACAGTATCTAGATTCCAAGGTGGGTGGCAGGGACCCTCCGAGGAGGGCAGGCAGGAGGCTGAGGGAGGCTGTGGGACTCCTCTTAGGAGATGAGTTTCTTCCCTCACCAGAGCAAGGGAGCATTGAGATGTGACATAAAATATGAACAGTCATGCCTCAGGTTGGGACAGAATTATCGGCCAATGGAGAGGACATTGCCCCAAGTCTCCTCCAGGTCGTCTGGGCTATAACAGGGCCCCTCTGATGCCACGGTCTTTGGTGCCAGCTGCTTGCTGGACCGTTCTCAGAGATAGGGCCAAAGCCCACCATAGTGTCACAGGCCACAGGGCCCTACCTTATGAAATTTCCCCTTTCTCGTACCCCCTCTGTGAAGTCGATAGGGCACAAGTGATTCTCCCAAAAAGGAGAATCAAAATCAGGAGACTCTGTGACATGCCCAGAGCCCTGGGCCCTTCCCACCCTGCCGGCCCAGGTTGTCGGGCCTGGGATATGACGTGGCTAGAAGATGCTCCAGCTGGGACAGATATTCCCTGGTCCCCACTCTTGATCACGCCGGTGACGGTTGGGACAACTTCCCCGTGGCCAGCGGGAGAAGGAATCTCACCGTCTCTGCTTCAAAGTGTAGAGTCCGTTCGTCACACAGTGGCTGGCTCTGCCACTGGTGCTGGCCAGGACAAGTCTTGACACACTGGGCTGAGGGCAGGTCCTCTGTCACTAGCTGTGTGTGGGAGAGGTGACTGAGGTGACTGAGGCCACAGCCACAAGCCCGGGAACTGGGAGTGTGGCCCTGCCATGGTTTCAGGCCCCAGGCCACACCTGAACGGAGGCTGTGGCAAGCCTTGGTGTCGTGATGGCTTCTCGGCCGGTGACAGACCTCAGAGGGCTGTGTGGTCCACGCTTTCGTCCGTGCTGCTGCCCCAGGAGGGCGGGGAGGAGCAGGGAAGGGCAGGGCTAGACCGGGAGTGGGTTGCACAGGTGAGGGGCGGACGGAGGAGTTGAGAGTGACTCAGAGCAGGAGGCTCAGAAGGTTACCAAAGGTTGTTAGCTGGCGGGAGCAGAAGCCAGGCCAGAAGCCTCAGGACTTCTCCTCTGAAGGAAGGCAGCCTGGCGGCTTTCGCGGGCGTTCAGAAGCGCTTGGGGAGGAAATGCTTGCAGACACTTGGAGGCTGAGGAGAGCCCATGGGTGCGAAGGAGGAGGGCCCTGGGAGAAGTGTAATGACCTTTCCGCTTTCGTTTCCAGATAAACTCTGAACTGCAAGTTCCACCAACTCAGGTGCTCCGGGTCCCCATGAAATAGAGCTGGGCCTCCGAAGGCTGCCGTGTCAGGCTGTATGCTGGGGCCGGGGCCGGGCCCAGAGCCGCTGCTGGCACGTTCCCCCCAGGGACCTGCCTGGGACCACTCTGAGTCTCCGGAGCTGCTGGGACAGGGTCCGGAGAACTAAGGCAACACGAGCCGGTACCCGTATCCTGCCGTCACCATTAAAGTCTTTAAAAAGTTGTGGCTGAATCTCTTTGAGGAGCTCAGGTCCAGTGACATACTAGGCCACCTCAGACTGGGCCAGAACAGGCCGGTCACTGTGGGACTGGGCCTAGGCCAAGGGCATGGGACCCCCTTCTCGCATCTGGGGGCAGTTGGTGTTTCTGACTGGAGGCTGGAACTTCGGGGGCTTTTGTGGGGTCTTTTTTATTTTTTTTAAGTAGGCTCCACGCCCAGTGTGGCGCTTGATGCAGGACTTGAACTCATGGCCCTGAGATGGGACCTGAGCTGAGTTGGAGGCTTAAGCAACTGAGCCTCCCACGTGCCCTGGGCTCCTGTAGACTCTTCAGCCTTCACATTGTCCTTGGGCCTGCAGGACCCTTTTGGTGAGCTTTTGGGGTCCCTGGTTCTACCTGGTATAGTGTGAGGCTCTTCCCGTGGGCAGCCTGGGAAGGTGGCCCAGTGCCTTCAGCCCTTGAACCCTGGGCCATGAGACTATCCAGAGAGGAAGAGGCGGAGGGGTCCAGCTGGTGCTGAGTCTGCCAGCGTCAGAGGGCTCACCGACCCTGTGCCCCGGTTCTGGTCCCCCAGCTTGGCCCAGTGCTGGTCAGCTCAGTGTTTAATTCCTTTTATTAAGAGACAAACCACCACTCAAGAAAGGAACAATAGCCAACAGAAATCCAGCTCTCACTGCAAGCACCACCTCCTAGCCTGGCCTCCACGAGCTCCGGGCAGGGCGGGTGGGCACGGGGTGGGGTACCGGGGTTCACCCTCGCTGCGCCTCATCTAGGCTTCTGAGCACTGGACTACACAGAGGAAGCTCTGGGAAGTGATTGAAACCCACATGTAGGGAGGGTGTGTCTCGTGAACCCACCACGGCAGCTCCCTGGGCAGCAGGAGGAGCCACTCCGGAGGGCCACAGGGCGGAAGGAGCCGCCTCCACCCCCTTGGCGGGAAGGGTCTGGCCCACGAGTGCAGAACAGAGAGGGGTGGTGTGGCCTCGCTCACAGGATGCTGTGGGGGAGGGAGGGTGGTGCTTTTTGCTTATTCATTCTTTTCATAGCTGGGGGCACTGGCTAATTCTCAGTCAATTCCATTAAAGCTTTATTCCTCCCCTGGAAGGCCTGGGGGAAGGTCGGGGGTGGCCATAGGGAGCCAAGGGTGCTTCGGCCAAGGAGGGATGGGACCCCACTCCTTCCCACCCCATAGGCGGGGACCAGATGGTGGCCCAGGGCAAGCAGCAGGCCTGGGGGGGAGGTGGGATGATGAGAGGGGCAGGGTCACCAGCCCAGCAGTAGGCTTCTGGGACCTGAGGCCACAGGGGTGGACACTGGGCTCCCCAGGATGCGGAGGGGCAGAGGCTCGGCCCGGGAGAGGAGTGGCCAGGCAGGAGTGGCCGCCTGGCCGAGGGCTTCACGCCCCGAGGAGCTTCTTGACCATGTAGCCGGGGAGGCTGTAGAGGAAGAGCGCCAGCATGAGCAGCCCCAGCAGGGCCAGCACTATCTTGATGATGAGCCACTTGTAGCGCGTGCAGATGAGGTACTTGATGGACTTGAGGGGGTTGAGGAACCAGACGAAGGCGGTGTCAGGCCGGCTAGGGGTGGGGGGGGGGGCGGACAGGTCGTCAGGCAGTGGGTCTGCCCGGGGACACCCGGTGCCCTCAGCGCTTCTGGACCCCCACAGGCCCTGTCCCAGCCCTGGTCCCGAAAGCAGTGACTGGAGTCAGGGTTCACGCCCTTTCTAAGTACCAGTTTTGCTGCTTACATGCTGGCGGTGGGGGGGGGGGGCGGTTCTCTGTGGGATCCCCTGGCACCTGGGCCCCTCCCATGGCTGAGAGACTTTCCGGCAGTCCCAGCCGTCAACCTTCTCCCCCCACCCCTGACACTCGCTCAGTAGGGAAGGGCCGCCACCGGGGCTGCTCCCTGTCTGAGCTCTGGGGCTGCCCCGCATGGTCTCTGGGAAACCAGCGTGTGTCAGCCTGACCCCCTTTCTGGGGAACATGAGCATCTGTCCCCACTGGGCCTCTGGGCTCTGAGGAGCCCCCGTGGGACGCCTACCACTCGTTTCCCCACCTCTCGCCGGGCCTCCCGGCCAAAAGGGCCGGCTAAACTTTCCCTTCTGCAGTCGGTGTTACGACGCAGTAGGTTTTATAGGAGGTGAGATAGAATATTCAAGTACTGAATAGGCTTTTTCAAACTCCTGTCCCAGTGACCCCCTGAGGACGCAGACCATGCTCTCCAGAGCCTTCGGGGCAGAGTGGGGCTCTGGTGCAGGGCACCTGGTTTCCTGGCCCCTGTCTGAGCCTCAGTTTCCTTACTTGCACAGCGGGGTTAAACTCGGACCCTGCCTCTGGGGCTGGCAAAGGGCAGGGAGAGACAGTGCACACGTAGGGCTAGGTGGCTAAGCTGAGGGGCCGGGATGGAGAGCCTTCCTGGGCAGCACGGCCGGTTCCCTTAGGCTCTGGGTGGGGAGGTCCGAGCTGGTGGGAGCTAGTGAGGCCTTGCTGGCTAATTCTGGCCAAACCTTTCCCTGTCCCCCATCCACATGCCAACTGCTTTCTGCCGGTGGCACGGGTTAGAGGCTGGCTGGCTGTCACCACAACAGGAAGCGGTGTCCTGCCCAGAACACCGAGCTGGCCCTTTGAAAACTGGGCTGGGTCTTAGCTCTAATCTGCTCGGTGACCTTAGGCAAGTTGTTGGGCCTCTCTGGCCTAATACGCACTCATGGACAGCAGTTGTTTTGGTTCCGAGAGCCTGTGGGACCGTGGGACGGCTTGGAAGTTGCGCTGTGTGTGTGTGTGCATGTGTGTGCGTGTGCATGTGTGTGCGTGTGCATGTGCGTGTGTGTGTGTGTACGTGTGTCACGCACTGCCGAGCTCGGCAGCCCGGACTCCACAGACAAAGAAGCTAGGAGTACCAGAGCCAGCAGGACAGGACGTCAGGCTCAGGCCCCAGGGCCTTCTCAGCCAAGCAACCTGGCACCAGGTAGAGGAAGAGGGCGAGGAGGGGAGCAGCAGCGCGAGCTGCAGCAGTTGGAGGCCCAGCCCGCGGTGTGTGCGCCCCAGGACGGCGGCGCGAGGGTTCAAGAATCCTGAAGCGCAGGTCTGGCCGGCTGGAGCCACAAGAGGGCAGAGGGAGCACGGAGCAAGGGCACAGGGGGGCGAAGGCTCAGGCTGTGGCCCGGCCTCGCTGGGGGGGGTGGGGCTGAGCTGAGTGTGGGCACTTCTGGGCGCCTCCCCGCCATCAGGGCCGCTGGGGACCCCACACCCCACCGCTGCAGCTGCTAGCTTCTGGCAAAAACTAGGAAGAGCATTTTACTCTGAGAAATGGGGCCTTCTCTGGGAGAGGTGCCGCTTTCCTGCAAAGGTAGCCTGTGCTTTGGTTCAGAGGGAGAGGTGGATTGTGGGGGGGCAGGGAAGCAGAAAGGGGAGCCCAGAGAGGGATAGAGAGCACAGAGGTGCTTGCTTAGCGGGAGCAAGAAGACAAGGTTCCAGCACCTCCTTCCTATTCCTGTGGCCCCAAGGACCAGCGTTGGGGGTTAGGAAGCAGGCAGTGCACTCACTTGGGTTTCTCTAGGGGGTCAGGTTCATTGCGGGCCAGGCCCACAGGATTCTTCTCTGCCTCCTCGGCTGTCAGCAGATGCAACTCTGCCTCCACCTTGCCCTGCAGAAAGGAACAGAAGGATCCCAGTGCCCAGGAGGGGTGCTGGGCCCTCAGCACCCTAGCCAGGCCCAGCCCTGCCCTCTGCCCAAGCCGCAGTGGTCCTCACCGTGAGCTCGAACTCGTCATTCTCATTGCGGGCCAGGAGGGGCCACCAGCCTTTGACACGCTTCTGCTTGAAGATGGAAACCAGGGGCACGTCCACGTCCCCCGTGGCCATCTCCATGGTGCACTGCTTGGCCGTCTTCGCACCCCGGGGAAACCGGTTCAGGTCCAGCTCGATGGCCCCTACGGCAGCCTCAGAGTCAGCTCTGATGGGCCGGGTTGGGTTGACCCTCCCCAGGGTGGGTTCCCCCTACCTCAGCCTCCTCCTCCCCACCCGCTCCGTTCCCCAGCCCTGCACCCAGGAAGTCATCCGCGGAGAAGTGGTCGGCGTCCCAGATCTGCAGGGTGAGCCTTGCGGGGATCTTGTACTCTGTCTCATCCCAGGAGAACATGGACTCCTTCTTGGAGATGATGATCTTTTCCTCAGCAGCCAGGTAGTCGAAGGGGAACAGGTAGCGCCAGTTGAAGTTGCCCTCGCCAGTGAGGGAATGATAGTGGACATCCGTGTCCTGCTTGTCCTCCTGCTGGCCCTTCAGCCACCTGCCCGGTGTCATCGGCTTCAGACCTGTGGCCGCCCGCAGGGAGCCCCCTCCCTCTTCTCCTGCCTCCCAGGAAGATGGGCTCACCCAGCCCAGCGTGCCTCCCAACCCACCTCTGCCGCCCCAGCCAGGGACCCTCTCACCCACCCCCGCACAAAAATGTCACTGGACTTCTCCCCAGTGAAGAAGTCGTCGTCCTCCAGGACCACCTCGTCTGTGTTCCACACGATGACCCGGAGCTCGTACCTGGGCAGGGGAGAGGCTGGCTTGCAGTCCGGGGCTGCCGGCTGCCCCAGGGTCTTGGATGTAGATGGGGCAGGTAACCGAGGGGAGTTCTGGGGACTCGGGGTGAGCATGGGTCTGGGCCAGGTTGGGGTGGAGAGAGCTGATTCAGGGAAGGGGGTGAGGAGGGGGAGTGGAGAGGACAGGGGGATGGTGGGGCCCTGGATGACGGAGAGAGGGTCACCAGCCAGCATGGCTGCTGTGAAGAGACCTCTTAGGGGAAGCCTGTCTGGCTGGCCCGCTGGGCCGAGAGCACTTTGACGCACACTCCTGGATGGAGGCTGGCCCAGGGCCAGGAGGGGCAGGGGCCACTGCTGGGCTCTTGAGCATGATCCCGGTCTCCAGAGGCCAGAAGACATCCAGTTCTAACACAAGTGCATATTGAAGCCCAGCAGCTGGCAGTGGACACCCATGCAATCTGGTTTCCTTCATGTCCTTGTCCCCAAAGAGGATTTTTTCCCCTTGAAGTATAATTGTTATTGCAAATTGGTGGTTACATTTCAGCCATTAGGAGAGAGGTTGAGTCACCCCCTCCATGTCACTTGGAGTGTGGCTCTCCCTGGAGTTACGTCATACCTTGACTATAAGTCCCGGGTGACACAGCGGGGTGCCATGTCCCCTAGTGGCCGGCCTGGGAATAGCATCCTGGTGACCTCACACCTGGAGGCTATTCCTGGCAGAATTTGCTCTATAACTGGCAGGACCCAGTGCAAAATGGAAATGTGGGGCCCCTTTTAAAAAATTAAGAATTTAAATATCGCCATCTTGAAATAAGCATGGGGCCCCTCCGAGTGCGGGGCCTGTGCTACTTCCCCACCCCCTGCAGTCAGCCCTGGTTCCAGGCACCGAGATGTCAGAACCGGCAGCAACTCCATCCTGCCATTTTACAGATGGCAAAACTGAGGACCAGGCAGGCAACGTGACCTGGCCAGGGTCAAGTGGGAGAGGCAGGCAGTTTGGCCTCCCTCCTGCATATCTCCTCAGCGGGGGTTTTAAATAAAACCTGGGAGAGCTTAGTGACAGCCTGGAGTGGGGACAATACACGGAGCAGGCTCGAGGGTGGTGGCCTCTGTGAGGATGGCAATCCACTGGAGGGTGCCATCGAGGGTGCATCGCCTCTCAGACTCTGGGACTGCACCCAGGGGAGTGGCTCTGCCTTGGCCAAGAGGGCCCACCCAGGGCCAGCCCCACTGAGGGCTCCAGGGGTTGCTCTGTTCCCCCTCCCCCATCAGGCTACAGGGGAAGCACCACTGACTAAGATGATGTGGGTGATCTGAGCCTGGGGCCCCTACAGAAGGGAAGGCTGTGGAGGGGTGGAGAGGGGTGAGGATGGGAAGGAAGTAGGTGCTGGGCTGCAGAAGCTCACTTCTTGGGCTTCCGGGGGGAGATGTCCAGAGGTGTCCCGGGGGCCGGCATGTCCATGGGGAACATGTCCACCCACAGCTCCAGGCGGCCCTGCGGAGGAGGGGGGGCGTGGCTGATCTCCCCACGGGCTACCCCCTGCCCAGGAAGGCCAGCTCTCTCCTCTGCCACCCCCCACCCCACCCCGCAATCTGTGTTCCCTCAGGACCCAGTTCCTCCATTTTCATCCTGAGATGCCGGAATTCCTACCACATCACCAATAGCCAATCCCAGCTTCTAGGGGAGGCAGTCCAGGGCTGCCCCGGAGCCCACGTGACTCTCGCTCAAAGCAAACACTCCCAGCCCTGGAGTCACTGTGAGGGGCCGTGGTGGGGAAGTGCCTGCCAGATTTTTGGGGATGTGGCGACCAGTATGAGGATTCTACAGACTCCGGTTGGGACTCCCCGATCCTAGATACCAAAGAACCTCAGATCTTGGCCCGTGAGGGTCACCTGCTCGATGCCTGGCTTGTCAGGGTTGAGCAGTGGCCGAGTCTCCACGTGTTCAGGCACCAGGCGGCAGCCCACACGGGGGATGTCCTCCCAGTGCCTCAGGGCACACAGCGCCACGTGCTCCTCTGTGGGCTTCCTCTGACCTGTGGGTGCGGGTGGGTCGGCTGCACACGGCCTCAGCAGAACAAGAGACCTGCACTGGGCTAGACTCAGGGGCACAGAGAGGCCCCAGAACCATCACCTGGCCATCTTATCTCCTTTTTACTGTTGGGGAAACTGAGGCACAGGGGAAGAACTGGCTTGCCCAAGGTCTCAGCTGCCCCTTAAGGCCTAGGGAGTCCTGTGTTCTGGGGTTTGCTCTGGCTGGGAAAGCTGACCAGAGACTCCTCCTGGGCTGTGAGGGTGGGAAGGGCAGGAATCCACTTCTTCAGCACACATGGCTCCCTATTCTCTGGGAGGTGCCGCATGGGCAAAGGAGGGGCTCGGAGTCAGATCTGAGCCCACACCTCACTCTGCTTCTGAAGAGCCATGTGACCTTGGGCAAATCACTGTAACACTTTGGGTTTTAGTGTCCTCAGCTGCAGAATGGAGAGAACCTTCCTACCTGCCAAGAATTCTGAGAGGGAGAGGGAAGGCAAGTGGGCAGGTGCTATGTAGGATGGGAAGGCAGAGGCTGGGCAGACAGGAGTGGGACTCTAGGCTGATAGGCAGAGGGTCTAAGGAGACCCCAGTCTAGGCTTCAAGGTTCTGCCACAGGGAAGTATGGGTTCCTCTTGGCCTCTGACTGCCCTCCCTCCACACGTGGCTGTGCCCAGAGCCCCGTTACCATTCTCGTCCTCGATCTCGGAGGGCCCAGTGAAGACACGGTTGGACACCTTCACTCTCCCGGGGGGCCCAAAGTGGGGGCCGTCCACTTTGCCCTCCTTGCAGAGGCGGGTCAGGATCTGGCTGGGCTTCATGGGGTCCCGCCAGATATTGTAACCATGTCTGTGGGAGGGGACACACGGGCTTCGTGGGGGCTCAGGGTGTGGCTGGGCCCATCCCCAGGTGGTAACGGTCTCCAGCCAGTTCTTTTAAGGTGGCTGCTGCCCCTTGTCAGCAAGTGGGCCCCACCTGAGACACCAGGGCTGCTGGAGGCTGATGTCTCTGACCCCAGGCTCCATGGTGTCCCAAGGATGGGCTTTCAGCCTCCCCCAGTGCAGCCCAACCCATTCGCCAACTGTGCCCTCTCCTCTGGTACTTTGAAGACTCCCACGAGGACCCTGATAACCAGAGAGCTGAAGGATATGAACAGAGTCATGCAGCCTGTCAGTGGCCGAGACTGGCCAGTCCCCAGTGGACTCTGTGGGGCAGTGCCTCCTCTCCTCCCAGCCCGGGGTTCTCTCCTTGCCCTGCCTCCTCTGTCCTGGACTCCTCTGGCTCTCCCCTTGTCTTAGAATCTGTGGTCTGCCCAGAGCCTGTAGGGAAGCCGCCCTGGCCCGGGACAGAAACCATTCTAGAGCCACCTTCCCAAATCACAATCTCTGATCTTGTCTTCGGGGTCAAGGCCAGCACATGTGCCCAGACCCGCCCCACGCACATGGAGTAGGTCTGGGCGATGCCGCAGGTGGCGCGGTGCTTGCTGTAGAAGCGGTTCTCCAGGTCGATCTTGGTTTCCCCAATGAGGTCGTCGGTGCCTACCAGATCCCAATCGTACACGGCCACCGTCAGCATGGATTCCATGGGGAAGGAGGCCTCGATGTCGAAGGACCTGGCAGGGTGGGGGGTTGGAAGAGCTGAAGGTCAGGGGTGGGGTAGGGTGGGTGGGGCTGGGGCTGGGGAAGCTGGGGTAAGGTTGGGGGGTGCACGTGGGACACAAGGAGCCTTACTTTCCAAAGACAGGGTTGAGCTGCTTGGAGATATAGTTCTCCTTGTCCCGGATGTCTGTCTTGCCCAGCCGGATGGCGATGTAGGGGTCAGCTTTGCCATTGATATCTGCGGGGTGCAGGTCCGTGGCCTGGGATGGGGGAGGGGTGCTCCTGCTCATACAGCCTCCCCACATACCCTGCTCATCTTCCAGTGCTCTCACCCCTTCCTTGATAGTCCCATGATGGCAAAGGGTGGGAGCACTGGACCAGAGACAGGAGCCTTGCCGTGAGATCCTGGGCGAGTCACTGCCTGTCTCAGGTCTTGGCTTCCTCCTCCATAAAAGGTGGGAACTAAGGGCGCCTGGATGGCTCAGTCTGTTAAGCATCTCCCCTTGGCTCAGGTCATGATCCCAGGTCCAGGGATGGAGCCCCGTGTCCTGCTCTCTGCTCATCGGGGATTCAGCTTCTCCCTCTCCCTCTGCCCCCTCCCCCACTCATTCTCTCTCTCTCTCTCTCTCAAATAAATAAATAAAATCCCAAAAAAGGAAAAGGTGGCAACTAGACCAGATGACCTTCCTGGTGTCTCCCAGCTGGGGTGGTCACTTAGCAGCTGCTCAAGTTCCCCCTGGGAAGAGGGACTTGGGAGACAATGGGGAGAGAATCTGAGGGGAGTCTTACCCTGACCACATAGACTCGGACCAGCACATTGATGGGGTCATTGCTGGGGATGCCCTGGAACATGCCGTAGGTGGGGTCGTAGCCGGCCTCCCGGGACGCGTCCTCCGGGAGTGGCACTTTGTACACGCACAGGGAGCCCTGGGGCAAGGCAAGGCGTCAGGGTGCAGTTCCCACAGGCACAGGGTGGCATTCAAAACTGCAGTAGAGTCTGCACCCTACTGCTCTGGGCCTTAACCCTTTAGCTGCTGGATCAGACGGAAGTTCGGGGTTCTGGAGGGAGCGCCCAGGGCAATGTTGAGGGTGGGGGGCTAGGGGGCAGATGCCTTTTTTTTTTTTTTTTTTTTTTAATCAGCATAGAAATACTTTCATACTTTGCCAGTCAGTGTAGCTGAGAGTTCCACCTGATGGTCAGCCCTGGGCTCGGGGTTTGGGGAGCGGATAAGAGCTGGCCAGGGAGGGGGTCGGCTCAGGGTTCAGGGCCTGGGCACATGTCCTTCGCCTGACCTTGAACCGGCCCACGATGCGCTCCTCCTCAGTGGAACCATCCTCGTCGTCTCCTGTCTTGCCCCGCAACAGGTTGAAAGTATGCAGCCAGTCCTCAAAGTTATCAAACTCGGACTCCAGTTCCTTGGGGTACACCTGAGCCGGGCCGGGCCGCCGGTGGGACAAGGCGTGACCACGTGGCCTCTGGCTTGCCCCATCTGCCACGTCCTGCCCCAGGCAGGACCCCACGCCCCTTCCTGGGTCTGCTCCCCAAGCCTCACCTTGAGCTCATCAATCTTGGGTTTCTTCTTCTCAGGGACCTCAGAGCCCTGGCCGGCGCCGGGGCTCTGGGTTCTCTTTTTCTTCTCTTCCTTTACTGCCTTTGCCTTCTCCTTGCCCTTCATCGGCCCCTTCAGGCCTGGCCAGAACCAGAAAAGGAGGCCCTGGTCAGTTTGGGGCAGAATTGACGGAGCGGGAGGTTCTGGGTGAGAGACCCAGACCCGCTGCTAATTTACTTTGCTGATTTATTTGACTTCTCGGGGCTCTGTGTACTCATCTGTAAACCGCAGACAATGCCTCCCGGCATACCTGCCTCACATGGGTGCAGGACACCCAGAAAGCCATGCTGGGACCTTGTACAGACTGCTGTCAGGTCCGCTGGCAGAGGACAGCAGGGAAGGAGCATGGGTCTTGGGTCAGGAGGCCTGAGTAGCACAGCAAGGGGCCGGCTCACTCTCTTCTCTGGCCCCAAGCTACCTGTTTGTCACATTAAGAGGACGGATCTCTATCAGCATTTCCCAAACTTCATGCAGGGGAACACCAGCTGTAGATGTTGTTGGAATGTTTTAGAAGAAAGGGTACATGATGGTCAGGTAAGCTGGGGAAATATTTTATATTGTATCTTCCTCTTAGAGACTTACTATAATATCTGTATATTAAAGGCACTGGGAAGTCCTGTGCCGAAAGACCTGTTTAATCCATTTAACCAAAGAATGCTGTTTTCCCTCTGGAATACCCATTAACAGAGTTCCATGGAAAGGTCTGGAAAATGCTGGAGCTCTGAGCTCCCTTCCAGCTCTGATGTCCTGTGGCTCTAAGTGTCTGTTCAGCACGGTGGCTGCCGAACGGGTTCGAGCACAGGCCACCCTAGATGAGGGCCTACGCCTGCTCCTGGTGCCCAGGCTGGTGGCTTGTGGCTGCTGCAGCTGTGTGGGCCTCTGGGAGGGGAAAGAGAAGCCACCGGTGTGGCGGGCGGGGGAGCCGGCCCGTGGGGGAACAGGATGGGAGGGAGAGACCCACCGTCCCAGGCTTACCCTCAGTGTTGTCTACCTCCTCCTTCTCCTCCAAGTCAATGCCTGAGGCCTCTTGCTGTCGAAGTTGCTACCAAAAGAAAGAGGAGGGAAGGTGGGCTCCCTGGGGAGGGGTCTTTTGATCCCACACTGTGGTCTCAGACCAGTCTTAAATACTTAGAAACAGAAAAGTGTTTGGTGTACCTGAGTGGCTCAGTCAGTTAGGCATCTGTCTTCAACTCAGGTCAGGATCTCGGGGTCCTGGGATTGAGCCCCGTGTCTGATTCCCTGCTCCCCGCCCACTGGGAGCCTGCTTCTCCCTCTGCCCTGCCCCCTCCTGGCTTGTGATCTCTTTCTCAAATAAATAAATAACATCTTAAAAAACGAGAAACAGGAACAGTGTCCCACTGGGTTTCAAGCTCATCACATGCTCTGTGTAAGTGGGTTAAAAAAAGTTTATGATGTGTACAATAGGACTATAGTCAGGAGTTTATGATTCTTTGCATCGTGTATCATCTAAAAATAAAATGCCCTTTAATGCTGATTCTTAGTGTTATTATTTTTTTAATGTAGAAAAGTATAACTGAATCAGAAAATGTGTTTTATGTGCCTTCCCACAGTCCACCCCACCTGCTGGAAAACGAAATCACGAGTGTTCGACCAAGGCGCCCCCTGGTGGCAGCCTGTGCATATTACAGGAGTAGAGACAAGGAGACCACACACAGCCCCGTGGAGCTCCAGCCTGGCCCGCTTGAATCCAGCAGGTGATGGCGGGAGAAGGTACCACTAGGTGACCCCTAGTGGTACTGCCCTCCTGCCGTTTAGAAGTTTTTCTGGACACACAGGCATGTAGTCAGGGATTACATTTCCCAGCCTCCCTTGCAGCTAAGTATGGCTACAGGGACTAGATTCCAGACAACGTGAATGGAAGGGATATGTGCAAACTCCCGGTTGGGCCCTTAAGAGGAAAGGAGTGTGCTTCCTCTTCTTCTCTTTACCTCTTCCTGTGCTCTGGTATTAGGACCCGAGGGTGAGCATCTCTAACCCACAGATGCAGGGGCTTTACACTTGCTGCCGTTATGTCCCCCTACCAGCCTAATGCCACTCTCGGAGATATTATGGGAGAAAGAAAGAAGCTTCTGTCTTCTTCACACCAATCTAACTCGCTGCATACAGCAGCTTAGCCGACTAACCTAACAGTGGACAGTCAACCCCACACACAGCCTGGGTCACAGAAACGGCCTGGGGAGAGAGGGTGGCTGGATCAGCTCAGGTCCTACCAAGGAAGCGCACCACAGGCACACGTCCCTCCTGGCTGGCTGGGAGTCAGGGAGTGCCCTGAGCTGGGTAGGCGGGGTGGAGAGAGACAAAGGAGGAAGAGGAGAGCTGCACTTTCTGGACCGTGCAATCAGCCTTGGCAGGTGGAAGCTGTGTGCACACAGTGGGGAAAGAACATTCCACAGCCACAGGGACAGAGATGTGGAGAGCAAAGCAGTATGAACGGATGCAAGTCCCAACGGATGCAAATCATTGTTCCCTTTTGGCCTCTGAGAACATGTTTCTCCTCTTCCCCGTGAAGGTCCTCTGACTCCCCCAGGCACTGATCTGCCTTTGTCATCACCCTGTACTGTATCAGCCAACATGTCCATGAGGGCTCCTTAGGCCAGGTATGGGCTTTGGCTCCCACACTACCTAGGATGGTGTCTGACTCATCATATATACTGAGGAGATGTTTGTGGTATAAATGAGTGAAGACAAGGGAAAACCTAGCCAGGGAAGGTAGGCCGACCGCCATCTTGGAAAAGGCGGGTCCTGAGCTAGTACGTCAAGGATGTGAGACAAGTCTGTTCCAAGCTCAGGTTAATGCAGTGTGAGAACTGGCTCTGGTGGGGGATGGGTAAGAAGCTGGCTAGGAGGGGATGATGTGGACTTGGGGTCAGCTCCCGTAGCCCTGTTCTTCCTTGGCTCCCCAGCCCAGGCCCGAGGACTTACCTCCTTCATGGTATCAATGGAGGCAAAGTACTTGGACCACCAGTCCAGCATGCTCTCATCCGGCTCCTCCTCCTCTGGCTCTTCTGAGCTGCCCTTTTTCTTCTTTTTCTTCTTCTCCTTCTCCTCGTCAGCCTGGAAGTTTGGCTGTGTCCAGAGTCCTGCCTACAGCCCTGTTCGCTGGCCATTCTCTGAGTCCCAGATCATCCAAGGGTCCCCCATCCCTTCTATTTACTTCTGGGAAGCCCTAGACTCCGTGAGGCTCCTGGGGGCCACCACTGTCAAAGGGGCTGGGCTTGGAGGAGGATGCCAGGGCCCAGACAGGATCATGACTTCCCAATTCTAGCCACTGGCCAAGGCACTCCTGGCACTCGGAGGTTTTCCTGCCTGAATAGTTCTCTCCCTCTGCCTCTGTGGAGGGGTGTGCTGGCCCCAAGCATCCAGGGGCTGGGGAGTGGCTCAGTCCCAGATGTGGGGCCCCTTGGCCTGATGCCCTATGCCACTGTAGGGTTCTATCTCCTCAGAGCCCCCAGATGGCCCCACACTCACCACATCCACCTTGATGACAGCATCCGAAGTCTGCAGAAGGGAACCAAGGAGATGGGGACAGAATTAGCCATCAGGGGCCTGAGTGACAGGCAGGTGCCCCATCAGGAGAGAGGAGAAGGATGAGAGCTGAGAGGGGGCTCACTGTGTGAGCCCCTGTGCTCTGTGGGCTCAGCCCTGAAAAGGGCACGCTGTCTGTTGAGCCTGCGAAAGGTCTGCTTCACAAACATTTCAACCCAAACCTTTGAGGGTGCTGGTCCTCTGCCCTGGCTGCGTGTTGGGCTCACAGAGACCTCACACAAACCATCCGTGCCAGGTCTCTGCTGAGTCCAAAGGTGGGGATGGGGCACCTGCATGGTTGTGACTCCCCAGATGTCTCCTATGGGCATTTGGGTTTGGACAGGGAGGCTGACCCGTATGCAGTGGGAGTTTGGTCATGTTGGCTAGACAAGGTCAACTCCAGCTCTACTCCCCCACTCACCAGGGCAAGAGCCTTACAAATGCAGCAGATGCGCGTACAACCGCACAGTTGTGACAACACCACACCAGAGCCCAGGGCCTGGGTAGTGATGGGGAAGCTCAGGTTCATGCTGGTCTCTATGTCACTGATGATCTGAAATGAGGGGGCTCTCTCCCGGCCCCAGAAGGATTCCTGAGGGAGGAGTTTTGGAGGATGGATGCTGAGAGGGCACGGGATCTTCAGCCCTGGAGCAGAGAGCTTTCCGGGCAGTGCCCCCCTCCCCTGAGAACCGTGCCCACTGCTAACTCAGCCAGCTGCCTGGGACCCTCTGGTGTCCAGGACTTATGGGCCCAGGGTAGGTCATTCAGACCAAGCTCAGACCTCAGAAGCTAGAAGGTGCCCCGGGCTGTGTGAAGGACTTGAGGTCAAGAATGGAGTGGAGAGGATGTGTCAGGAGGAAGCCCACATCTGGCCTCTCAGGGCCTCCTTCCCACCTGCCCCTGAAGACACCCTCTCTGCATCGAAACCCCAGATGACAGGGTTCTCTCTGGCAGACAAATGGCCCCAGTCCCCCTAACTGAGAGGAATAAGGAGCTTTCACCTGGAAATCCTTGCCCAGCTCGGGCCTAGGGAGGGTGGTTTGTGAATGGCCAGGATGAAAAGCCAGGGAGCTCTGGAAGGGACACTGGTGTTCATGCAAAGAACCTACTGTCTATGGGGGTGTTTGTTGGAGAAAAACAATCCCAGGCTATTCCCTCAGATGGTTACTGTCTCTCTGTCTCTCATCCACGCACACCCCGCGCCCGTCACATGCACACGCTCACGCACACTGTGGCCCACGTGGAGTGAACGGTCTTGCTTTCCAGGACGGAGCGAGGATGGACGGCTTGCACACGTAGCCAAGGTCAGCCCTCGACCACGAGTGCCATGGCTGTGCACCAAAGGAGGCCCCCCTGCTCCTGAGAAGCGTCACCCGGGCCCCGCTAGCGTGGGACTGACCCCGTGCGCCTTACCGCGTCCAGCTTCACCATGGTCTCCAGCTTCTTGATGGATGCCTCTGGCTCCATGTTCACCACGACCTCCCCTGTGGGGTGAGAGGAGGGGCCCCCATTGCACAGCACACGGCCGTCCCGGAGGAGCCTGGCTGGACAGAGAGATGGCCAGACAGGCAGACAGACAAGGAGGAACAGGGATGACAGGGAGAGTCAGAGGCGACTGGAAGACCCAGAGGTCTGAAGCCGATTCTGGAGCATTCTGAGGCTAGAGGGAGGGACAGGGCAGTTGAGAGAGAAAAGACAGGCCTAAGGAGAGGGAGAACGTGAGCCAGAGAGAAGGGTGAGCTGCTGTGGGGGGAAACAGTGGAGGCGGGGCCGGGAGGGAGGCTGGAAGGGAGGCTGGGGTCTCATCCATAAACCAGCAGAGGAAGCCACCTGCCCTTAGGCCCTTGAAGAGCGTGTCTGGCTCTGGCCCTCTCTAGCTCTCGAGTGATGGGCAGCCAAAGGTAGCCTGGCCCCCAGAGGGGGCCGCACCCCCGCACCCACCACCCACTCGGGGATATCTGGCATAGCCTAGACAGTAAGCAGGAGCTCTTCCCCAGGGCTGAGTGGAGCCAGGCCTGGGCCCCGGGACGTGGCCGTACCCGTGGTGTTCCAGCTGGGGGCTGAGCGGTCTGGGGGTCTGAAGATGAAGCGCCGGAGAGAGCTGACGGCGTGGGAGCCCACCAGGGTATAGCGGCCGAAGGCCCGGCAGTCCACCACCCGGATGTTCAGGGGCGGGTGCAGCAGCTCGTTCTCTGGGAGGTCCTGGGGCGGGGTTGAGCAAGGGCAGCCCGGGCTTAGCGGGGGGCCTGGAGCGGCTGCTCCCAGCCACACTGGCCACACCCTGCTCGGCCTGGCTCTGCCCTGGGGCCTGCACCCACCACTTCAAACCACTTGACGAGGGTGTTGAAGTTGGGGTTCTTCTTGTAATTGTGGATCAGGGACGACTGCACCCCCTTCCCTGCACACTCGATGTCTACCCGTGGCCGGTCCACCTGGGCCAGGTTCACCCGCTTCAGGTCTCGCAGGCCCCAGAAGAGCACCTGGGTGGGTGGATAGGGGAGTCCCGTGGTCAGTGGGGCCGGTGGAGGGTGGGCTGGGCCACCTGAGGACAAGCTAGGCTGGGGGGTGTGGAGGAGGGGGCAGCAAGTCAGGAGGAGCAGGGCCAGGAGAGCTGATGAGAGGCCGGCATCCGAAAGGGGCTCTGGGGTGTGGGTGGGCATGGGGGCACAGACAGGAGGGCAGGGGAAGGTCCTGGAATGACGCAATGTGGCTCAGTGTGGAACGGGAAAGGCGCCTGGCTCGGCCGCTGGCTCTGGGTGTGACTTCCGATGAGTCACTTCCCTTCCAAGGTCCCCGGTCTCCTTGTCTGAAAAACGAGGAGCGGCCTGAGGTTGCCGAAGACCTCTGGATACCCCCAGTGTGATGTGTGCACGTGAGCCTTGACGGGAAGACAGTGAAAGGGGCAAGGAAGCCAAAAAGGCAGGGCCTGTCCGGGGCAGGGCCTGGAGGACACCCACAGAGCCCTCACGAACCTCGATTCGGTATTTGCTGAGCACAGGCCGGATGCCCACGGGCACAGGCATGATGGGACCGCGGTCCATGTCCATGGGGCCGTTGATGGGTGGCAGGTCCGCCTTCCCCGCTGGCCCAATCTGGGGAACGGGAGCCAGAGTGTCATGCAATCCTTTCCCATGGGTTAGTTGTCAAGTTCTATGGGGAGACAGGGAAGGCCGAGGCCCCAGGCCCCCAAGAACCACACCCCAGCTGGGGGTCAAACTGGCCTCCCAGCAGGACGGGGAGGAGAGCAGCCTCTGACCCCTGGCCCCGGACCTGTAGCCCCACCTGCAGCAGCTCGAAGGCAGCCAGCAGGTCTCCAGCCGTGGCGTTGCCGCGGTAGATCTGGTAGTACTCGAGCTGTGGTGGGAAGCGGGGTGGGCAGTACCCCTCTTCCGCCATCTTCACCAGGGGCTTGGCGAAGGTCCGGCCCATGAAGTCGGCTTTGCCCTGGTATGACGAATAACCAAGGTGGCCTCCCAGCCCTTGAGTTCACCGTGCATGTTCACACCTGAGGTCTCCTTCAGTCCTCACCATAGCCCCTGGAGCTAAGGGGCAGGTGTGATCCCTCCATTTTGCATTTGGGGACAATTGAGGCTTGGGGCCTGCCACAGACTTGTTCAGGGCTGTGCCGGCAGCGAATGGCAGGTGTAGGACTCAGGGCTAGCTGTGAGATCTTCCAGAGTCCAGAGTGCTCAGGGTATCTGGGTAGCTGGAGGGGTGGGGCCCCAGCGCTGCAGGGGGTCACCTCCATCCTTCCCTTCTCCCGCCCAGAGCTTCCATGGAGAGCTGTGAGGCTGCCACAGACTGAGGGAGGTGTGGGCAGGGGGCTGAGGGGCTCAGGGGTGTGGGGAGGCTGATGACAGCAGGAAGTGACAGCCTATGTCCCGATGACTCTGGGCCTGAGCTGGGTCTGCCTGTGGTGGGAGCGGGTGGGGGACACTTGGCCCAGCTCCTTCCAGAGATCCCAGAGGCTCCTGGCATTGGGAAGGGGACAGGCTGCAGTGACAGGGCAGGAGACATCTGGATCTGCTGGAGGGGCTGGTCAGCAGCCCCCCACTCCCAGCTTCCCAGCTGGCACCCTGGCTGAGGAGCTAGGGGGCTGGGCGGGGGGAGGTGTGGAGTGCTCCCTGATGCCCAAGTCCGCCCATACCATGGTGTCCTGGTCGTAGATCTCGATGACAATGATGGGGGGGTCATCCCGCAGCTCCTGGGCTTCACCGTACAGCTCCAGGTTGTCGAACACCAGCATCTGGTCCCAGGTGGGGCACAGGGTCTCATTCAGGACCTGCAGCGCGGGGCGGGGGGAGGTGGTGTGTGGGCAGGTACACGAGCAGGAGTCACCCCACGTCACAGAGGCTTCCGGAGACTCCAGAGACAAGAGTGTCATGCCTCCTGGTTCTTCCCGAAAGCTTCAAATGAAGGCGGACGTGAGGTTGCTCCTGGGCCCCCCACACCCACCTGTCTCCCCTTTCTCCTGTGTTGAAACTAACCACAGTTAAAGCCTTTACCAGGGTGGCGGGGGCCCGTAGCTATCCGCACTGCTGTCCCATAAGGATGTGGGTTGCTGGCCAATCTGTTTTCTGGTTCCCCCACACTCAGGAGCCTTCCAGGACTCCTCCCTCCTCCCGTGGGCCCTCACCTCCGTGCACTGACTCTGGTTGATGAAGAAGACGCGGGCAAAGGGGTCCGAGAGGCCGCTGCTGTCGGCGGCAAAGAGGCTGCGAGCCTGGTACATGTGGACTCGGAGCTGGAAGGCCTGCTTCTCTGTGGGGAGAGCAGGCTGAGGCTCCCTGTACCCGGAGGCCCCTCCAGCGCCCTCCCGGAGTGAGGGCTGACAGCCAGCCGGGTCCCCTCACTCACTGGTGTAGACCAGGCTGATGGGTGGGAAGGAGTGCAGGCCCAGGCCCTGGGTGGCCTTGACCTTCTCGAAGCCGCAGGGCAGGCCGCACAGGAAGTCTCCGCGCTGCTTGCTGAGGCCTAGCCACAGGTAGAGCTCCAACTTGGCCTGCACTGTCCAGCCCGCTGAGCCGAAGCCCCGCTTGCCAGGCAGCTGCGGGTGGGGGTGCATCAGCCCATGGGGAAAGGAAGGGGCGAGGGCCTGGGCCGGGCTGCCTGCCCCTGCCCCTCCACAGCCACCCCACTGGGCTGGGGTGCGGGGCGAGGGGAGAGAGCCGAGGGAGATGGGCCCATCGAAGCCATCTGGCCCCCTTCCCCCTCTTCCTATTCTCTCCCCCCACCCCTTCTCCGAGCACCTGCTACTTGAGGGCTCCACCCCTTCAGGCCAGGAGGTGGAGGCTTTGGAAGAAGGCGGATGCAAACCCGGGCCCCCAGCCCCGCCCCGCCCCGCCCCGCCCCACCCCCAGGTCTCGTCCGTATAGTGGCACCTTGAGGAAGAGCGTCTTGACCTTGGCGCAGTCCTTGCCCAGCTCCTCCTCGACCATGGAGAAGAGCAGGTCCTTGGAGGGCACCCGGGCGTAGGCCACGCGCTTGTTGTTGCTCAACATCCAGATGAAGACATCGGGGATGCTGTGCTGGGGCTGGGGCCAGGCGGGGCAGGGCCGCTCAGCGAGGGCATGGCCAGGGCCAGCGCTGCCCCACTGACCCTCAGGGCCTCTGCTGGGGTGGGGCCAGGCCTGGGCCTGCTGAGGGAAGGGCCCCAGGGCTGGGTCTTCCTTCACCTCCCACGAGACAGGAGGAAGGGTTCATTCGCCTCTGTCCCCCAAGGTCTGTCAGAGGGGGTGCGCGGAGGGGGGAGCCTCTAGCTGGTGCTAGGGCAAGCCCCTCCCCACGCCAGTCACTCGGGTCTGGGGGCACACCTCGTCTGCCAGGAAGCGCAGCTTCTGCAGGAAATTCTGACAGAGCCTCAGCTTGTCCCGCACCGTGTGTCTCTTCACCTGTGCCCGCAGGGTCTTGGCCTGCTGTCCCATGCTCTCCTGCAGGGGGGCAGGGGGGCGTGGGAGAGGAGCTGAGGCGGTGCCGCCCAACTGAGGGGGCTGGCCTGGTGGCTGTGACCCCAGAGACAGATGTTCCCCCACCTCAGGTACCCTCCCCTGAAGCCCTGTGTGGTCCAGCATGTCCTCACCAGCTCCCGCATGCAGGACTTGAGGCGCTCCCGGTCCAGCCTGGTGCGGGAGGCGTGGCCCTGGTCTTTGTCAGCAAGGGACAGGAAGCGGCTGGGGGACCAGGGGAGCAGCGCTCAGCTCAGCGGAGCCCACCACCCCCCAACCCCTGCAGCAGACCTGCACACACCTCCTTCCCTGCCCAGCCCCCTGCTTCCAGCCCCTCTCGCCCCACCCCTTCTTCTCACTAGCAGCCATAGCTGAGCTCCTCCAGGACGCCCCGCAGACGGCGCTCGGGGTAGGACTTCTCTGTCTTGATCATCTCCTGCACGTCGTTTAGGCCTTCTTCCTGTGGGCCAGAAGGGAGGGTGCATGCTGAGCCCCAGACCCCAACCCCAGCTTCCCCAATGTCTCCCGCCATTCATCAGGGCTAGAGACCAGGGACCCCTCACTAGAGCCAGGCCCCCTCCTCCCAGCTCCTGCCACCATATAGAAACCATGAATTCTCCAGGTTCTGTTTCTTCCAGAAGGAAGAAGCCACCTCTGGGCTGTGGGTCTGTGGTCCCGGTGGAGTCGCTGGGGCTGGGCAGAAGTCAAGGCTGGATGGGGGTGGGGTGCGATGCCGGCCAGAGACAGAGGGGCTGGCCAGCCTCCTCCAGAGAACACCAGGACAGAATGGGCCAGGATTCCCAGACTCCACTTCAGGTAGCCCTCACCTGCCCTGCCCCACTCCTGGGACACGGGAGCAGGGACAGGACCCGAGGTCATGCTGGGGCTATTCCTACAGTCCTCACCCCCAGCCCCCTACCCCCACCCCCCCATGGCAAGCTGCTGGGCAGACTGCCTAGTGTGTTGCAGGGGAAGCTTCCAAGCTGGTCAAGGCGCTCAGAAGCTCCCCCTGGCCCCTTGCCTTCCCCTCCCCCCCCCAACCCCTGCCCGGCCCTGACCAGCTTGTCGGCGATGTGGTCCATGATGTTGGCGTTGTAGAGGCGGCGGCGCTGGTCCGGCCACCAGCTCCTGATGTAGATGCAGGGCTTGTGGTCCAGGTAGGGCAGATGGAAGTAGTTCCTGGGGGTGGGGAGGAGGTGGGAGGTTGAGAACTGGGGCGCCGGGCGCGGGGAGGCCAGCCCATGTGAGGACGCAGGGCAGCAGGCAAGACCTCTCAGGACCCTCCATCCACCTGGCTCACCTGTCGGTGACCTGGGGCCGCATGGGTGGGGTGGAGGACACGGAGGCCAGGTCCCCACCCTCGTCAGCTTCCTCGTCACTTGAGTTCTGGATCAGATCAACTTCTTCCTCGTCCCCAGACTCCTTCCGAGGCTGAGGCCGCTGGGGCCGCGACAGGCCATCAACTTCGTTCCCATAGTTCCCTGGAGGCAGAAGGGGGCATGTAAGAGCCTTGAATCCTTTCCCTCCAGGTGTCCACCCTCTGATCCGGGTGCCGCTTTGGGTTTGTAGGAGGGAAGGGGGGCACAGGGAATGGAGAGTCTGTACCAGCTTGGACACAAGAGAGCACTAGCCAGAGGAAGGAGCTCACAGCCTCCCCCCTGGGCAAACCTCGCTAGGACCCCTGATGACCACCGAGCTCAAGGTCCAGCCTAGGACATGGCCTGGATTCCTACTCTCTCCCCTTTTGCCTCTGCAGGGAAGGCTTCTTTCTTCCCCATGTCCCAGACACAGCTTAGCCCTGTAAGGCCTTAGTGTGCACTAAGGAACCGCTGTGGGCGTGTGCGCACGCTCGTGTGAACACCGTGCTATGCGGGTGTCTGAGCACACGCGAAGGAAAGTGGTCAAAGTTTCCCTCCCACCAGGCTCATGGTGCAGTTACCACCCAGCAGCTCCCAGGCCTGAAGACCCCACTGTGAGCCCAGCACTCACCTATGGTGACCTCAAAGGTGATTGGTTTGTCTCCATTTTTTCGGTCGATCATTGAGGCCTCTAGGAAGGCTCCAAATAGAAAGAATTCTTCTATTTTCCCTGTGCAGCTCTGTGGGGAAGGTGGTTCAAACCATCCTCAAACCTCAGCAGAAATGTTGGGCCTGGGGCCAGGCCTCCTCCTACGGTCTTACAGACAGGCCCTTTGGGCCACTGGGGGCGGACCCCCACCCTGCCGTGCAGTCAGGCAGTCCAGACCCTGAAGGCCTAAGTCCTTTTGCCCTCCAGCCTGGGTATCCCCGGACAGGGACAACCATGGCCAGGAAGAGGGCAGAGAGGAGGCTCCCCCTTGGGACCTCCAGGCGGAGTGTAGGCACAGGGGTGGAGTGTGGGCCCCTGTTTCTTGGGGAAGGAGGCCTCATCATGGGGTCTTGCCCTCTGAGCAGACAGGGCACCACGAGGCAGAGCGCAGTCCCAGGCTGCCCAAGCTGGGGGCTCTGGAGGACAGCCCAGTCCCCGGGTCCTCACCTCCGAGATGGGCGTGGCCTGTTCCACCTGCACCTCGGTGGAGCTGGTGAGCTCGGGGTTGGAGGTGTCCAGGATCTCCACGGCCAGGCCCAGCATGAGGCGGGCGCGGAACGACACGCCCTCACCCAGGCCCTCGTTCAGGTCCTGGTGCTCGTCCAGCAGCGTGTAGTTGCGTGTGGAACCGTACATGTTCACCCAGGCTGGGCCCAGCGTGGGCAGGAAACCTGTGGGCCGCGGGGAGAGGACAAGGGGCTCATGGGAGTGGTGGAACCTCTTTGGGGGCTCCCGGTGGCTGAGCCGAGGACCCCATGCCATGCTCGGCAAGACACTGGAGGTGGGAGAAAGCCTGTGGGCCAGCGCGTGGCCGACGGGGAGGCCTTAGGGCCGCTCCCATCTGCTGATCGTGGGCAGCCCGGGACAGCCTGCTCGCTTACATGGAGCCCTCACAGGTCAGGCTCCCTGCCTCCTGCTCCGTGAAGCCCGGGCTGCCTATAATCTCTTTGAGGGACAGATGCTGGCTCCCCTCAAATTCCTCAGTGGCCTTCTGGCCCTTAGCGGCCTGTGCGGACCCGCATCTCAAACAGGTCCCCCCATCATCCCCGCATGCAGACCCCTCCCCTCCTCTCTGAAGACCCTCCCTCCGTCTGCCTGTGTAACTCCTTCGGCGTGGCGCAGGCCCAGATCCTAGTCCCAGCTAACTTGTCCCCCTGTCGGCCTTTGCTGTCTCATGTGTAACTCAGGCCCGATTCAGCAGCATGTGCTATGTTTTTTGTTTTTTGTTATGCCTGGTTTAGAAAAAAATTTACAGCATTTAAAAAACTCAGGATATGCTGCACATGATATAAAATTCACCACTTAAAAATGTGCCCTGTAGTGGTTTTCGGTATATTCACTCTGTTGTACGCGCATCTCCTGATTCCATCCCCCCTCCAAGAAACTCTGTACTTATTAGTGGTTAGGTCTCTGTCCCCCACCTCCAGCCCCAGCAAACACTAGTCTACTTTCTGTCTCTGTGGATTTGCCTATTCTGGATAGTTCGTATAAACGGAGTCAGAGAACACGTGGCCTTTTGTGCCTCTGGCCTTAGGTTTTGAGCCCGTGATGGCACATCGCCCTCTCTAGTTCCCTGTGAGCACCATGAGGCCGGGAGTAGGTGTTTCTCATGCTCTACCCTCCTGAAGCTCAGAGCCTGGGTTCTAGAAGGAGTCAGTCCCACAAGCCGGTAGACAGTACGTGCATATGTGAAACGTGTATGTACATACGTGTCATCATTATTTCCATTTCACAGATGGGAAAACAGGCTCAGAGATCACACAGCTACTAACCCTCAGGGCTCAGTTCAAATCCAGGCAGACTGGCTTAGGCAGGCTGTATGAGCTGACCTGAGGCATGACCTTCCCCTTTTCCTTTGACGGGGAGGGGGCTGCAGACCAAGCCCTCACCATGCCTGGGGCCTTTCGGGAAGAGGTTGAGATGGTGGAGGAGGTGTGTGTGGGGGGGCCAGGTCTCACTGATTCCTGCCCATCAGTGCCCTCGCCCCTCACCCAATCTCCTACTGCTGACCTTTGTCCCCATCGTTGGAAATCTTGCGCAGGTCAATGAAGTGGGTGCCGATGGCCACGTCGTTGACCTTGTCTGAGTCCCGGATCTGCACCTTCATGCGCTTGCAGAGTGGGGGGAACAGGTCTGTAAAAACCACCTGCTCATTCCACTGGGGCTCATAGCTGCTTTTCTGCACTGAAGTCTTGCCCTGGAGAGAGGGAGTGAGGGTCAGGGTGTGTGTGCGTGTGTGTGTGTGTGTGTGTGTGTGCACACGTATGCACATAGGGGTTACGTGTGTATGTTATATGTGTGTACATGTGTGCATGCATGCGGACTATGCATAGGGTACGTGTATACAGGTGCACGTGTGTATGTGTACGTATGTGTATGTGTGGGGTGTGTATATATAATTTTTAATTTAAATTCAACTTAGTTAACATGCAGCATATTGTTGGTTTCAGGGGTAGACTTTAGTGATTCATCAGTTGCATACAACACCCAGTGCTCACGTGTGTGTGTGTGTGTGTGTGTGTGTGCACACGCACACACACTTATGTCTGGCAGGCACTCTCCCCCACACCAGTCTAACAGACTCTCCTCCCTTTCAGTGCTCCTGTCTGAGCTCTTGGTCTGCAAGACACAGAGGCAGGCAGGATCCCCTAAGGCCTGTCCGTGGCTGAGAGGACCCCCAAGCCAGCGGCAGCTCCAGCCCCTCTCAGCGGGAGCTCCCCTCCCTTCTCCCTCTCCTTGAATGCACCCCGGGATCGAAGGTGCCCCCTGGCTTCTCATTCTGCCTCACATCCGCCTCCAGCCTCCCTCCTCCAATCACTCCGTACCTCTCATGCCTGTTACCCCAAACCCAGCCTCCTGCCTCCTGCACCCCAATACCTTCTGGCCAGCAAAGGAGACTTGCACATAGGGGTCGACCAGGTCCTTGTTCTCACCAATGAAAGCCTTCTTCACATTGGCCATGAGGCTGGTGTTCATACGGGGCAAGCCCTCTGCTCGGTAGATTTTCACGTAGAACCGGGCCCACTGGCGTTCAGGGGGCACCCCCTCGGGGAGCAGCAAGTTCCTGCCGGCACACAGAGCTAAGGCTTTCATGGCCAGGCGTGGGCAACCCAGTCCTTCCCTGGCATCTGCCTACCCTGGTGCCTGGGACAATCTCCGTGAAGTCCTGCCCCGCCCTTCCTCAGTGCTTCCTCTCTTGGGGTCTCTTGGGGTCTAGGGACCCCAAGGCCAGCCCTGCCCTTGGTCCTTCTTGGAAGAGCTGGTCTGTCTGGGAGTGGGGGGGGGGGACAAGGGTAAGGGAGGGGGGTGCGGGGAGGGTATGTGTGCCAAGTCCACCTCAGGGGCTCCTTGTGGGAGAAGGGACGGCTGGGTCGGGTCTGCAGGGCTGGGGGCAGATGGGAGCCTCACCCCTCAATGTCATCGTCATCTGTCTCATTGGCCTTGTGGGGTGTCTTGATGTTGTCCCCCTTGCCCACCACGGCGACGTCACACTTCACGTAGCCCTTCAGCCCAGCGGAGATATCGTCGGGGTCTGACAGGATGGCCCACTTGTGGTGGAACTGGTGCTCTGCAGGGGTGACGAGGGCGGATTGCACCTGCCGTCTGGGGCAGGCTGTAGGGCTGAGCAGCCTTTTGGGGCCTGACCCCAGGATGGCCGGAAGGAGACAGAGGCCCCCAGAGGGGCAAACAGCTGGGGAAAGGTCCTGCATCCAGGTGTGTGACTTTGAAGCGAGAATCCTCCAAACTGGTTTCTCTGCCCACAGCCGTCCTGCCCCCACCCCTGCAGACAACCTGCACACAGTAGCCCTGCAGAACACTCGGAGAGGCTCCCCCGCCCTCACTCCTCCTTTCAAATGTCTGCACCTCGTGAGTGTGTGGGGTGCAGACCACCAACCTTAGTGGGGTCTGTGAGGCCTCCTGATTCCGCTCTGCCTGGTTCACTCCTCTCATCCCATCCCGCCCCTGTGCTCCCGCTGGGTCCAGCTGCTGACTCCCTTCGGAACAACCGGAGTCCCAGCCAAGCCCCTCCTGCCTTTAGGGCTGCTGCTCTTTGAGCTTGGAAGGGCCTCCTTCCTCTCCCCCACCCCTTCCAAACTTCTCAGCCACCTGCCAGGGAAGGCTCGTTGGGCTGGGGCAGTGGCTAGTGCCCAGGAATTCCTCTATGATCTACCAGAGGGGGGCTGTGGCCTTGGATGACCCCCTTCGCCCCCCCCACCTCCAGCAGAGAGAATTAGTGAGTGAGCAGGGTCCTGCTGCTGCCTCTGATGGTGGAGACATGGTCCCGCCAGGGTGAGAAGCAGGCCCTGGTCCCCCAGGAAACCCTCCCAGCTCCACAAGATATGGAACTACCAGAGACTCTCAGCGTCACGCACGAGCTCTGTGTCCCTGGCTAGCTGCTTCCAGTGACCCCCGGCTGGGTCAGCAACCAGATGCTCATCAGGAGGGGCAGGCCAAACCTGAGACCATCAGATTGAAGACCTCAGTGCCCTAACGGAATGGGCCGTGTGACCTCAGGTTCCCAGGAAGGGGACCAGGCTCAGGAACAGATTCAGAAGCAGCAGCAACTCTGGCGGTGGGTTAGCCCAGCGGAGAGCCTGGAATCTGGGCCCGCCTGGACCCGGGTTCACACGCGATTCCTTTCCCTGGACCAGCTGTGTAAGCTTGCTTGGCCTGCTTCCTTCTCGTGAAATGGAGTGACGGTGCCTGCAGGGGCTGGTAAGGGTTAGGCCTGGGGGCATGGCATGCGTGCTGCCTCAGTGGCAGTGGTCTCCTCTCCAGGACTCCACCGTCCAGAAGCCCAGGAGTCCACATCAGGCTCCTTGCTGTCTCTCCAAACCCCTGCTGCCAGTCCTGAGGGTGGGGGGCCCTACTCGGCCCCAGGCTGGAACACCTCCTCTGGGATACCCGTGCGTCTCCAGCCTATGGCCTGCAGCTGGGTATGCTTCCTGGGAATGGCCGGATCACCAACCGGCCCTCTCCCCACTCCCGAAGATGCTAATGGTCACTAGGGACTCCCCTCTGCTGAGGACGACAACATATGTGTGTGTGTGTGTGAGTGGAAAAGTCGCTGGCCTGGGAGTAGGGAGACCAGGTTCTGCTCCCATGGGCCCTGGGCAAGTCTCTTCGTAACGCTGGGCCTCTTTGTCATACAAAGACACCTGACTAATGTTTTGAGCTCTCTGGTGGCTTGAATGTCCTATGAGTTTGTGCTGGTTATGCGTACAGTACTGGGTTTGGACTCGATTCCCTAGTCTAAGTCACGGAGCGTGCACCAGCCAAGTGTCTGTGAAGTCGAACCGTAAGAAATTGTCGACTTGTTCAACCTAATAGTTTGGTGGCCCTTCCAAGCTACTTAACTTCTCTTGGCTTCATTTATCTCATCTGCACAATGGGGAGGAACCCCAATGCCTCCGCCTCACTGCTCTGTGAGGGTCAAATGTGGTGCCGGATGAAATGGGATGGCCACTGCCAAAATGCCTGACGGAACCGTAACTGCGTCCTGAGTGGTGAGTTCACTTCACGGACGAGAAGTGGGGCCCTCTTGGCCTGGCCTGGGCCTCACAAACCCTCTGGGAATTCCATTGGGGTTCCCTTGCCAGCCCCATCCAGGGTTGGCCCATGGGGACCCACATTGCTGCAAGTCAGCCACAGCCTCACATGCCATTCTTGAGGGGCCTGCGGCCCTCGATGGACAGCCCGTGAGCCTGACCTCCCTCAGAGGCTGCCACACCCCATTTGTATTGAGGACAGGGTGTCTCGGGGGGGTGCCCTAGAGTCACGCAGCGTGATTTCTCCCCAGGCCATCTGGGTGACAGTGGAGCCCCAACAATTCTCTGAACCCCAGGTCCCTCAAGTGTAAAAGGGGGTGAAGCCCCCTACACCTCGCCGGGCTCCTGGGACTCCAACGGCCTGAGCACGGGTCATCACTGCCTCCGCGTGCAGACGGGATGCCCATCCCTCCATGCCCCTGAAGGCCTCACATTGAGTTTATAGTCCTGGCCAGGCCACACCCAGGGACTGCCAGGGTGGCAAGGATGGCTTGGGCCACCCTTGCTGAGCTGTGGCCACTGAAGCTGACCGAGTCACGCAGCTACTCACCAGGCTGGGAGTACACGGTTCCCACATCCATTTTGAAGGACCCCACTAGGGTGCCACTGCGCAGCAGGTTCTTGGAGTGGATCACCTTCCAGGCAGAACCACCAGCCCCCAGTCAGGCCAGGCAGGGCAGAGGCTTTCCATGGGGGGAGGGGAGGGGTGGTCTAACAGTGGCACCACCTGTCTTTCTGGGGAACGGAGCTTTTCGGTAAAGCGGGAGGGCATTCGGTAGGGCAGGAATGGCTTGCTGAGGCTCAGCATTAACCTCTCTTGCCCTCATTTCTGCTGACTGCCAGGTACGGGTGAGTAGATTGCACACTGTGCAGAGACGCCTGGTTAAACAGGCTAGAGGGGCCCAAACCAGCCCGTGCTGTACTTGCCAGCTGTGTGTCTGGACATGGGACTGCCTTCTAATGGTTGGTACATCCAGAGGGATGACCTTTTCAAGTCTACACCAAAGAGCAGCTTGAGCTACACTCACCGAGATCTTGATGATCTTGTCGAACATGACGTCAGGAGAAACGTGGAAGTCAAAGACGAAGTACTGGAAAGAGGAAGGACCCAAACCTGCCATCATTCAGCTAATAGCAGCCAGCGACCAGGCCCCTCTCTCCTGCCAGTGCCTGTTTGCATCCTGGCCATCTCCCCTGAGCCCCGAAGGTCAGAGGAGTAGCAGTGGCAACTATCAGTCCCCCTGACTCTGTGGCAGGCAGGAGTCATGTGGCTTTGGGCAGCACGTGGTCCACTCTGTTTCCCAAGCTGTAAGATGGGGTACGACACCCGCCTCGGAGTCTTGTTATGAGGCTGGTTGAGACCATACGAGACATCATAATGTAGGCGCCATTGTACAGGCAACACAGACATTGCCTTTAACCACACTGCTCCAGGCCTGAAGTGTCCCAGCTTCGGAGATGTTGAAGGTGTGAAGGACTTCATTTGCCAGAAATGGAAAATGCTCCGAGTGTGACCTGGCCCCTGGAGCTGGGAGCTGCCACTGTCCCCTGGCCCCATCTCTCCAGGCCTCGGTGTGTAGGTGCCGGGAACGAGGGCAGGGCGCAGTCACACAGGGACCATGGCTTTGGTGAATTTGTGGGCAGAGACAAGGAAGAAGTGTTGCCAACATGCTTAGGGCCAGCGTCTGAGGAGAGCGTGTTCCCGGCTGCTGGAGACTCATACTGGAGCATTGTGGGTCAAAGCGCTGCCTTTAGGGTGCCTGGGTGGCTCCATCAGTTAAACGTTTGCCTTCTGCTCAGGTCATAATCCTAGGGTTCTGGGACCGAGCCCCGCATCGGGCTCCCTGCTCAGTGGGGAGCCTGTTTCTCCCTCTCCCTCTGCCCCTCCCTTCCCCTCTGCTTGTATTCTCTCTTTCTCACTCTCTCTCTCTCAAAATAAACAAAATCTTTTTAAAAAGTGATGCCTTTAGAGCAGACAGCTGAGCTCTTCCTGTTAGGCCAATCACTTCCTTCCCGGGCCTCAGTGATGTGGGGACAAAACTCAAGGCTGCCATGTTGAACTGCTCCAGGGGCACCATCCAAAGGGGTGTGGGAGGCATGGTGGTGAAGTCCGAGTGAGCTGACCACGGTCAAGCGTTAAAGCCATAAGTGCACGTGGTCGGGGGCCCCATACATGGCAACTGCTGCATGTGGCCGTGATGTGTCAGGTGGCACTGGTCGGGGGCACCGAAGCTCTGGAGAGATGGGTGGAGATCTAGTCATGCAGGTGGCATTTCAGCAGAGGGCACAGGGCACATGTCAGGAAAGGCCATGAGGGACGGGATGGCAGGAGGGGAGGGCAGCAGAGAGGCCTCAGGGGAGGGGGCATCAAGACAACAGAAAAAGCTGGGCAGTCCAGAGGGAAGGGTGATATGGACTTGTACTTGGGGACAGTGTGGTCCTTGATGACCTGGAGGGCGGTTTCCGTGGAGCTGGGGGTGGAGATTGGGGCGTACTTGGGAGGAGAGGCGGTGAGGACAGCTCACGGAATTGGACAGTGAGTGGGAGGTCAGAAAAGGGTGTGGCTAGAAGAAGGGAGGGACGGGGGACGGACAGATGGGGGACAGACGGACAGAGAGACTCCTGGTTCCTGACCCTGAGCATACACAGTTTTCCATCATTGTACTCAGAGAGAATACACCAGAGTAGAACACCTTAAAGGCAAGGAATAGCCAAAGGAAAAGTAAAGGCAGAGTTGGGGGTGTTGAGTGGATGGGTGATGCCAGACTCTTTGGGAAGAAGGAAGAGAAGGATCCAGGGCCAGGGAGAGAGGTGGTTGAAGCAGAAGGAAGGCACCAGTGGCCAGGACCAGATGCAACCATGGAATGGGGTCTTGACCTGGACTTGAACAGTCAGGTTATAATGGGAGGGCAATGGTTGTGAGCCTCCCTTCACAGGAAGACGGGTCTGGAGCCAGGCAGGAGGCAAAGGCCAGGCCAGCTGCCTCTGACTGCGTCTGCCCTGGGAGAGAGAGCTAGCTAAGTGAGAGCCAGAATTCTGCAGCCTCTGAGGAGTCTGTGGGCACATTCCTTGTGTGTCTTGAGCAGACATCCCTTTTCTAACCACTTAGAAGTCTGCTAAGTTATGCTATTGTTCTCATCTCCCTCTGTTGTGTTTAGTGGAGTCAAAGCAGGAAAGTTCCTGCTAACTCAGAGAATTAGCCAGAAGCAGCACAGCCCTGGGACTACGGGTATTTTTCAATGAAGAGGAACGTGGCATAGGACAAGAAGCAAAAAGGAAAAGTCCCGCTTTGGGACCAGAGGAATTGTGGGAAGATAATTTCAAGTGGTTGTTCTCAGCGAGGTAATTCTAACCCCAGCGGGACATCTGGCAACAAGTGGAAACATTTTTGGTTGCTACTGGGTGGGGTTGCTACCGCCATCGAATGGGTAGAAGGGATGCTGCCCAACGTCCCACACTTCATAGGACAATCCCTGACACCAAAACGTCCCTAGTGCTGAGTGAGAAACGCTGGTTTGGCAGAAACAGAAATTCAATGAATCAGAGCCACTTGGATTTGTGAGAAAGAACAAAACTAGAATCAGGAACAGATTGAAGATTCATGTGAGTGGAAGGGATAGGCTTAGTGGAAAGTGGATTCTTAGTGGAAAGTCTTAGTGGCAACTGGAAAGTGGCTTTTAGGCTGGAAGTAGGCGTGGCCTGTCAGGGGAGAGACTGTCACCTCTGTGGTCCCCATGTTGCCAGGCACGGGCTCAAAGTGCCGCACATGCTGAGCAAATGTTTGTTTCTTCCTTTGGGTGAGTATCCATTCAGCAAAGTGCTACCCAACCCCTCCAGGCACAAGCCAGCTTCTGGGCTGGGCCATGGTGACACAGGAGACAGGGAGCCTCCAACCCACCAGGGACAGAGACATGAAGGACCAACCACAGTTCAGGGACGTTACTGTCCCAGAGAAAGAACTGCATTGACCTCTGACCCAGAGAACGCTGGTAGGGCGGCTCAGGGGCAAGGACCTTGGGCCTGGGCTCTGGAGGGTGAGTAGGAGTTTGCTGGGGAAACGGCGGGGGGAGAGCTGCTCTGTTTCCTTGGGAGGAGCAGGCAATTTGAATAAAACATGAAGTGCATTGGGGCTGGTGCAAGGTGAGGCCTTGAGTCAGCCAAACGTGGCTCTGCCGCTATCAAATAACCATGAAAGGCCATGGGCACGTGTCTCCAGATCCGTTAAGGGAAAGCAGACTCTTAGCTAGGCTGGAGGCTTTGCCGGCCAGGGATGCGCCCTGATGTGAGGTCAGAGACGTGGAGGCTGAATTTCCTGGCTCCTGGGAAAGTGGCCACATGGAGTTGGGAGATGAGGGAAGGTGTTTCTGAGCACGGATGCCCCAGCCCTGTGGGCCTATGGGCAACCAGCTGTGAGAACCAGGCCTACCCGTGGTAGCATAGGGCCCTGGCCTGGGTCCCTGTGGGGGACAGAAGTGTGTCCAGTTTTCCTTCCTGAAGATGCATGGCTGGGGAGCTCCCTGCCAAGTTCAGGGGGGACCCTCAGCCCTCACCACGCCTCAGCACAGACATGGAGACCCAGGACACAGATGCCTCACTTGGGCCAGCCTGGCACCCCCACTTCTTGGAGCCACTAGGCAAGGCCGACTGGATGTCCCTCCAGGAGAAGGAGGGCTAGAGCCCCCAGGCTTCTGTGTCCCTCCGACGTACGCTCAGGCATCTAAAGGTCACCTGGGCTTCTCCCACCAGAGCTGATTAGGTCCATTCCCTGCTGGAGCCCAGAGTCAGCCTATTGTGTCAGCGGTGGCCATCCGAGGTGGGAGAGGGAGCCCTGCGCTGAGGCTGACAGGCTGGGTCCTGCTTCGTCAACAGCGCTCTCTGTGCTCTTGGGCAAAGCCCTTCCCACTGAGGCCTCAGTCTCTTCCTCCATAAAATGGGGAGATAGAATTAGAAGGTCTCTGAGGTCCTTTGACCTCAGTGTGGCCTCAGATGGCTGCAAAGAACAGGAGCAGGAACCAGACTTTTTCTCTCATACCCTAAGGCCAGTGCTCTGGTAGCATCCCCGCAGAGGTTCAGACAGCCTGGAGGCAGCCCAGGGAGAAGGTGAGTGCATGGGACTCGACTCTGGCCCTTAGCGCCTGGGCAAGGACTTTCTCCAAGAGCTTCAGTGTCCCCTTGTGTCACATGGGATTGAGGGCAACAACCTCCGTCTTTTGTGGAGGCCGGATGAGGGGACGCACCTGCAGCATTTACAGGAGAGGCTGGCTCACAGGGACCGCTTCTGAATGGTGTCACTGACCCAGAGGGCTCTGGCCAAGCCCCATGGGGTTCACCCACAGAGAGCGCTGGAGGTTTGTTTCAAAGGGTGGCCTCCGGCCAGAACGATGTCAGGGGGTGATCTAGACTTGGGCTTCGGTGGACATGGCACGGCACATCTGCGTGCTGGGGGCTGTAACAGCGTGGGCCAAGGTCAGCCCTGCTGGGAGCCTTTTGTGCCCCTTGACTCCCGCTGCTCCCATGGGGCTCGGGTGGCCTGAGCCCCGCCTCCCACCACATGTAGGAAGTCCCTTTCCACACGTAAGGCCACAAGGTACTGACCTCATTGTAGTAGGGGCAGTTAGTGGACTCCTTCATGGACGTGCACTTCTTGTCATCACCCACCTCCACGCACACCACGGGGTCCATGTTCAAGCCCACCAGCTGCCGGGCCTCGATCACGGTGATGCTGACCTGCGGGCAGGAGAGGGAAGCCAGAGGGGAGCCCCGTGAGCTGGGCAGCTGGTCCCCCTGGAGCCGAGCCCAGGAGCTGGGAGCCAATACGGGGCTTGGGTTCTAGTGTGAGCGCTTGGATCTGGGGCTCTTTCCCCACTAAGCCTCTGTGTTTTCTTCTATAAAGGAAGGGCCTGGGCTGGATCACCACTGCCTGTGTTCTAGAATTATCTGCAGGGAGGAGGGCGCTGGTTAAACAAGCTGGTGTCCCCGCCAAACTCCAGACCAAACCTGTCCAACCTCGGGCGGGTGGGGCCAGGCATCAGCATTTTTAGGATTAGGGTTAGGGCTCTGCCTAGTAGAGGGCTGCAAACCACTTATGGGGGTTCATGCACTCAGGAATTAAGCTTTCTATGTCTTCATTAACGTGCACGTAATTTCTTGCTCTAGGATCTCTCTTTTTAAGATTGGGGGGCCTCTGAAAGCTCTCTGTGTTTCTGGAATTTGGCCCCCTTTCCACATTCCTGGTTTCCTCCTTTTGTTTAATTTCCTTGTTGGGGAGCATGGGCCACCTTTGCTGGTTTGATGCTGTGTGTTTTGTGTGCTCTGTGTCTTTTTAGGGGGGTCTAGCCCCCTTGAGTCTTACTTCTATGCTGGGAAGCCGTTTTCCAGTAGTTTGTACATCCAACAAATGTTTGTGTATATAGGGGCGCCTGGGTGGCTCAGTGGGTTAAGGCCTCTGCCTTCGGCTCGGGTCATGATCCCAGGGTCCTGGGATCGAGCCCCGCGTCGGGCTCTCTGCTCCGTGGAGAGCCTGCTTCCT